>NC_080683.1:68503550-68806580 GCF_030445035.2 Dasypus novemcinctus | reverse complement strand
TCTTCATGATATAAATTTCTACATATTTTGACTAAAGCATCATGTAACCACCACTACAGTATAAAATAGAATAGTTTGATGTACACTAAAATATCCACTGTTTTTTACTTATTCAATCCTCCCACATTCCCTGAGCCCATGTCACACTGGTCAGAGTCTCTTGAATTTTTTATTTAGAATGCCATAGAAATGAAACCATACAGCTTTCTCTGACTGGCTTCTTTCATATTTCAATTTGCAGTCCATATTCATGCATGACTTTTTGTGGCTTATAAGTGGAATCCTATTTATTACTGAAATGTGTTCTATTGTATGGATGAACCACAGCTTGTATATCCATTCACTTACAGAAGGAAAATTCTTTTTGCTTCTAGTTTGGGGCAATTATGAATAAAACTGCCAAAATATTCACATGCAGTTTTTGTGTGGACAAAATTGTTCAAATCATTTGGGCAAATACAGAAGAGCACATCTGCTCTATTAAATAGTGAGATTATGTTTAGCTTTGTAATAAACTGTCAAATGGTTTTCCAAAGTGGTGGTACCATTTTGTATTCTCACCTCCAATGAATAAGAATCTGTGATATTCAGTATCCTTGGGAACAATTAATGATGCCAGTTTTTTTTACTTAGCCATCTTTCAAAGTTGGGACATTTTCTACCATTATTTCTTAGTATATATATTCTTTCTGCCTCTTTCACTATCTTGTTTCCTTCTGGGACTCCCATAATGCATGTATTGGTAGGTTTAATCTTGTCCCAAATGTTCCCTAGCTTCTTCACACTTTTCTGCATTATTTTTTCTTTTTGCTCTTCAGACTGGATAATGTCAATTTCCCTGTCTTCATGTTTCCAGATTCTTTTGCCTACTCAAATTTGCTTTTGAAAACGTTCTAGTGAATTTTTGAAAAATAAATTATTATGTCTTTCAGCTCCGTAATTTCATTTTGGTTCCTATTTATAATGTTTACCTTGCTCTTGAAATTCTTGTGTTTATATGGTATTTCTCTGATTTCCATTAGTTCTTTCTAACATTTTCCTTTAGCTCATTGAACTTATTTCAGACAATTGGCTTAAAATCTTTGGCTAGTAATTCCAATATCTGGACATCCTCAAGGAAATTTTCTGTCACTTTATGATGTTACTTTTGGTGGGCCATCAATTCTTCTTTGCATGTTTGTGATTTTTTATTGAAATCAGGACATTTATTGTGGTGGCTTGTACCTATGTACCCCAGAAAAATGTGTTCTTCAACTTATTCCATATCTGTGGGTGTAATCTCATTGCAAAAAGTACATTTTGTAGAATTTACATTGGTTGGATGTGGACAAACTGAATCAGGATGGGCCTTAATTTTATTTCTGAAGGTCTTAATCCTTTAACTGAAAGCCACAGAGAAGAAAGTCATGAGGGGAGCAGTCAGAAACTGAAAGTCAATAGACCTCAGAAGAGAATGAGAGCCCAGGAGGGCCTACTATGTACATTGTCATATGGCAGAAGAGCCAAGGACCAAGGATTACAGGTAGCTAGCCCCAGAACACCAGTCTTTGGAAAGAAAGCACTGTCTTTTTTATTTTATTTTATTTTATTTATTCATTTTTTAAAAAATATTACATTCAAAAATTATGAGGTCCCCATTCACCCCCACCGGCCCCACCCCACCACTCCCCCCACAGTAACACTGTCCCCCATCATCATGACACATCCATTGCATCTGGTGAGTACATCTCTGGGCATCGCTGCATCCCATGGCCTGTGGTCCACACCATAGCCCACACTCTCCCACGTTCCATCCAGTGGGCCATGGGAGGACATACAATGTTCGGCAATTGTCCCTGCAGCACCACTCAGGACAACTCCAAGTCCTGAAAATGCCTCCACATCTCATCTCTTCTTCCCATTCCCCGCACCCAGCAGCCACCATGGCCACTTTTTCCATACCAATGCCACATTTTCTTGATTATTAACCACAATAGTTCATGAATAGAATATCATCAAGTCCACTCTAATCTTTACTGTATTCCTCCTTCCTGTGGACCTTGACTTAGTTGTGTCCATTCCACATCTATGTCAAGAGGGGGCTTAGATTCCACATGGCTACTGGCTGCAATTCTCCTGCTTTCAGTTGTAGGCACTCTAGGTTCCATGGTGTGGTAGTTGACATTCTTCAACTCCATGTTAGCTGAGTGGGGTAAGTCCAATAAATCAGAATGTAGGAGCTGAAGTCTGTTGAGGCTCAGAGCCTGGCTATCATATTTTCAGTCCAGAGATTCAAATCCCCTAGATATATCTTAAACCCCAGCACCAACTACAATTCCAGTAAAGTAGCATGAAAGCCTTGTGAAAAGAGATCACATCTGAGTCCAGCTCCATCATGCAGAAACACCAGCTCCAAAGAAGGGCCAACTGACATGGCAGTGAACTCCATCTGCCATGACCATAGAACCTGAGAGTCTCTTTGGCCCTCAAAAGAACCATTACCTGGGGTTGTATCTACTTTATCTGTCTCTGAGATTCTGCTCAAGTGTGCATAAGGGCAATCCTTCTGACAACCTCCAGACTCTTTTTTAGAGACTTATAGCCATATAAACTCATTTGTTCTTTCCATTTCCCCCTTACTTTAGGTCAAACAGCATTTTTAACTCCTGTTATTATATGTAGACAGGGATTTTCTGCTGGTCCGCATTGTACCATTAATTCAAGGTCATTTTCTAGTTGCATCATCAGCTGGTACTTGGTAGTGATCCCTCGGTGCCAGGGAGGCTCATCCCTGGGTGTCATGTCCCATGCTGGGGGGAAGGCATTGCATTCACATGCTGAGTTTGGCTTTGAGACTGGCCACATTTGAGTAACACGGATGCTGTCAGGAGGGAACTCTTAGGCACAGTCCTGCTCTAGGTCTTGTTCTTATTTCAGGTGTATAGGCTCACAAGCATAGTCATTAGTATCGGGGGGTCACTGTTGGACCCTCATTCCTTCCTGGTCCTTGCCGTGAGAAATCACTGTCTTGATGATATCTTTTTTTTTAAAGATTTATTTTTTATTTATTTCTCTCCCCTTCCCCTGCCCAGTTGTCTGCTCTCTGTGTCCATTCACCGTGTGTTCTTCTGTGACCACTTCTATCCTTATCAGCAGCATGGGGAAACTGTGTTTCTTTCTGTTGCGTCATTTTGTTGTGTCATCTCTCCATGTGTGCGATGCCATTCTTGGGCAGGCTGCACTTTCTTTCACACTGGGCAGCATTCCTTATGGGGAGCACTCCTTGTGTGTGGGGCTCCCCTATGCAGGAGACACCCTGTGTGGCAGGGCACTCCTTGCACTCATCAGCACTGCGTGTGGGCCAGCTCCACACAGGTGAAGGAGGCCTGGGATTTGAACCGCGGACCTCCCATGTAGCAGGTGGAAGCCCTATCCATTGGGCCAAGTCTCTTCCCTTGATGATGTCTTGATTTCAGCTTCTTCTAGCCTCAAAACTGTGAGCAAATAAGTCCCCATGGTTTAAGTCAGCCCATTGCATGGTATTTGCTTTAGCAATGAGGAAACAAACAAATATTTAATGTGTTAACTCTGAAATTAGATTCTACCCCTCCCCCATAGTGTTAATTTTCTTTTTTTTTTTTTCATTTTGAATGTTGAAGTCTTTAAAAGTCTATTTGTTGGTATCTTAAGTCTCTGTTTCTTTAGCTTGTATTCAGTTTGTGTAGACAGAAATTTCCTTGAATGTCAGGAGCTAAAAAATAAAACCAAACCAAACATACAAAAATCTCTCTGCCTCTGTAGGTTGGCTCTGTGCTGGGGCTTCCCTTCACTGGTTAATTAGGTTTGCACTGAGCCTAGAAATCAGCCCTAGATGAAAACTGAGGACTGTTTTATGTCTTTTCTGAGCATATGTCTTTTCCTGGTCATATGCGTGACTTTCTAAATTCCATGTAAGCACAGACACTCTGAATGTCCTACTTTCCCAGAGAAACTCTCCACAGATTTTCCTTCCAGGCCCGAGGTGCTCCATAAATTTCTCTATTGTAATCTTCACCCAAGGGGGCTGTGGTGTGATTGTTCCTTTACTGTGTTGTTGTGGCTATGCCTACTGCTTATCCATCCTGAGAGAATTCTCGGAGAATTGAGGCAGAGATGAACACTTCGGGTCAGTTTTTCAGGTAACCACCAAATAGTTCCTGCAGACATACTTATACCCTAATCTCAAATAACCTGTCTTTTGCTTCCTCTGGAACCAGAGACGAGGGACCCACACTGGAATGGAGTTTGAGCTACCATTCTTCAGACTGCCAGGCTGAGCCATGGAGGTGGTGGTGGAAGGGCTAATGAAAGTGACACAAGTCTTTCCTCCCACAATGAAGTCACATTTTTCTTGATTCACATCTTTGTCACTATAAAACTTGAACTGGTTTCCAGATTTCTGAGAAGGCTGGCTCTGGCAGTTTCTGCTTGTTTTGCAATATTTCTGTGGGAGAAATGGGGTTTTGGAGCTTCTTATTCTACCATCTTTCTGACAACCTGCTTTATCTTTTAGCAATTCATTATATTTCCTTTTCATGGAATATGCAACATTGTCTTTCAAAGAACAGCAGTAACTGTGTTAAATAATATTTCCACCCAGGAATGACACACCTTTTCTTGTTTAGACTATTGACTTTGGGGGTTGAGTCAATCTAGTCAGCAGGTGAGCAGAGTTTGGATTTTGTTGTTGGTAAGGTTAGCCATAAATAGTTCACTGCACCACAGACTTAAAATTTTTCCCACTGCGGGCTGCTGCTACTTCGTGCTTATTATAGTGCTTTTGAGTTCCAGAGGTTTTTTTGTGTGTGTTTTTTTTGTAGCTGTTGTTGTTGTTCTTACCTCTTTCCTTCGTTTTTACGGTACAATCAGGTTTCAGTTATTCTTGAACACAGAAGAGGTATCTTTCCATATCCTCCCCAGTTTCTGGCAGTGTATTTATCTTTCTAATAATGACATAATTTTTTACTTCACATAAGAGAAGAGTTTCAGAAATTGGTGAGGTTTCAAGTCAGGTTACCACTGAAGGGAGCATGCCCAAATGTTCTTCCATGCCCTTTAATCTTTCTCATGAGTATCTCACATAGGTCCATGAAAGAAAGTCTTTAAATCAGGGTAAACTCTCCTCATGTCGGAGGCTTTCAAAGAATCTAAACTGTAACACTAGCGCACACTCAGCCTCTAGTAATTCACTAAGATTTTAGCGGTATTCTTTTTATTAATACATACTTTTAAGGAGGTTCATACTTTCCCCTCTGCTATGCCAAAAATAAGAGTTCTTGAGTTCTATCTACCCAGAAAGGGATTTCTAATGCTATACTTCATTCGTTGGCTTAAGAAAATGGAGAGTGCATGCATGTTCTCATGCTTTGTTGCATGAGAAAAAAGGGAGATTGTGTGCATTATCACATGTTTTCTGTGCTGTCACAGTGGAAGCAATATTTCGTTGTGATTATCTTCATCATAATAAAAATATGCTCCCATTAATTACATATTCAAAATGAATGTGATGATGTATCCAGTGTTTCTGGCACAATTGGACATGAAAAATTATAGAAACCATCTACTGTATTAGCTATCTCTTTATGTTCAAAAATAGCACTGTCCAATAGAATTTCTGCTGCAGTGAAAATATAAAGTTTGGTAGTCACTAGCCATTTGTAGCCAGAGAGCATATGAAATATGGCTAGTGAGACAGATGAGGAAATGGATTTTACATGCTATTTATTTACTTTTATTTTTTATTTTTAATTAATTTATTGAAATATATCACCCACACACAAACATACAAAAACAATAAGTGTATAGTAATGGTTGTGAACTTACAAAACAAACATATATAACATCATACAGGACTCTTGTAACTCACCCGACCACCAACACCTTACATTGTTGTTAAAACTTTTTAACTAATGATTAAAGAGCCTTGTCAAAATATTACTCATAACCAAAGTATTTTCCCCAACCCTCCCTATTATTGTCTTTATGTCATTTGTATATGAACACACATAAACAATTAAGTGTATAGTAAAAGTTGTGAGCATACAAAGCAAACATGTGTTACTTCATACAGGGGTCCCATCCATCAACCCTTCACCAATACCTTGCATTATCATGAGATGTTTGTTACAAATTACGAAAGAATATTACTAAAATCTTACTACTAATCATAGTCCTTATTTTACATTTGGTGTGTTTATCCCCCAACACACATTATTATTATTTTTTTAGAGATTTATTTATTTATTTATTTCTCACCCCCCTCTCTCCACACCCCGGTTGTCTGTTCTGTCTATTTGTTGTGTCTTCTTTGTCCGCTTCTATTGTTGTCAGCAGCACGGGAATCTGTGTTTCTTTTTGTTGCGTCATCCTGTGTCAGCTCTCCGTGTGTGTGCGGCACCTTTCCTGGGCAGGCTGCACTTTCTTTCGTGCTGGGCGGCTCTCCTTACGAGGCGCACTCCTTGCATGTGGGGCTCCCCTACACAGGAGACACCCCTGCGTGGCACGGCACTCCTTGCGCACATCAGTACTGCGCATGGGCCAGCTCCACACGGGTCAAGGAGGCCCAGGGTTTGAAAGGGGGATCTCCCATGTGATACACAGACGCCCTAATCACTGGGCCAAGTCCGCCGCCCTTATTATTATTTTTTAAATATATTTTTATGACAGAAGTTGTAAACTTATAAAAACAATCACGCACATATGCAGAATTCCCAAGCAACACCCCTCTATCAACACACTACACTGTGGTGGAACATTTATTATAAATAAGAGAATATCATCTGATTGTTACCATGTCCATATTATACATTTGGCTCACATTTTCCATACTGCCCCGTTATCAACACAGTACATCTTTGGCATAGATGCAAGAATATTATATTAGTACTGCTAACCACAGTCCATAGGTCATGTCAGTTGTATTTTTCCCATGCATTCCCAATACCCTGCTGTAGTAATATACATTTGCTCTAGCTCACAAAGGACACTTGCATCTGTACATCAACCACAATTCTCATCCACCTCTTGGTTTACTGTGCTATTCAGTTCCTAGATTTTTCTCTAGCATTCTGTCAATTAGCATTTATACCCCTAGAATACCATTTTCAGCCACATCCCTATTTATAAACTATTATTATTTTTACCATCCATTCTATACATTTCCACACTTTTACAGTAAAGCTAATTAAAACTTCTGCATATATTAAACATCAGTAGTCCATCTCAATCTTTCTCTTATCTCCATTAAGAATCCACCACCTACCACCAGGTTTTGAAGATATTTTCTTAAAATTCCTTCCATAAGTTGTATAGTTCTTGCTTTTATTTTTAGGTTTTTGATCCATTTTGAGTTTATGTTTGGATAGGATGTGAGATAGAGGTCCTCTTTCCTTCTTTTGGCTTTAGACAGCCAGTTCTTTCAACAACATTTTGCTGAATAGACTGTTCTGCCCAAGCTGTGTGAGTTTGACACTTGACCATACATGTGAGAGTCTTTTTCTGAGCCATTAATTTGGTTCCACTGGTGTATGTATCTGTCTTTAGGCCAGTACCATGCTGTTTTTACCACTATAGCTTGGTAGTATTATTTAAAGTCTGGACATGAGCTTTCACTTTTCCTTTTATGATGTTTCTGGCTATTCTGGACCCCTTACCTTTCCAAATAAATTTGCTGATTTTGTTTTCAATTTTTTTTTAAATGCTGGTGGAATGTTATCAGGATTTCATTGAATCTGTATATCAGTTTGAGTAGAATTGACATCTTAATGATATTTAGTCTTCCAGTTGATGAGCATGAAATGTTCTTCCATTTATTTAGGACTTTTCTTGCTTTCTTTTAACATTGGGTTGCAGTTTTCTGAATACAATCCTTTACATCATTGGTTAAGTTTATTCCTAACTACTTGAGTTTTATCTGTCATATTTTATTTTCACCACTCTTTTGGCAATTTTAGTTACTTTTATTGATATAATCTTCATTTCTAAACTCTCTTCCAGGCCTCTCTCTCCTGTCTTTTCAGGCTCTAGCACACCCTTTAGTATTTGCTGAAAATCTGGTCTCTTGCTTAAAAATTCTCTCAATTTCTGTTTATCTGTGAATATTCTAATCTTGCCCTCATTTTTGAAAGATGGTCTTGCTGGATATAAAATTCTTGGCTGGAAGTTTTTCTCTTCATAGTATCTTAAATATATCAGACCACTGTCCTCTTGCCTCCATGTTTTCCAGTGAGAAATCAGCACTTAATTTTATTGGGTATCCCTTATATGTTATACATTGTTTTTCACTTGCTGTTCCCAGAATTCTTTCTTTGTCTTTGGCATTTGACATTCTGATTAATATGTGTCTTGGAGTTAGTCTATTTGGATTTTTTCAGATGGGAGTATGTTGTCCTTCTTGGACATGGATATCTATTTCCTTCAATAGGGTTGGGAAATTTTCTACCATTATTTTCTCAAATATTCCCTCTGCCCCTTTTCCTTTCTCCTCTCCTTCAGGGATATCCATGACACATATTTTTGCACATCTCTGGCTGTCATTTAGTTCCTAAGACCTTGTTCAATATTTTTCCATTCTTTTCTTCATCTATTCTTTTTTATGTTCATTTTCAGAGGCCATTACTTCAAGCTCACTAATCCTTTCTTCTGCCTCCTTAAATCTGCTATATGATTCCAATGTATTTTTTATTTCATTTATTGTACCTGTCATTCCCATAAGATGTGTTATTTTGCTATTTTTCTATGCATGCTTTCAAATCCTTCTTTGTGTTCATCCAATGTCTTCTTAATATCCTTAATCTCTTTAGCCATCTCATTGAATTTATTAGGGAGATTTGTTTGAACGTCTATGATTAGTTGTTTCAACTCCTTAATGTCATTTGGAGGCTTTTCTTGTTCCTTTAACTGGGCCATAGCTTCCTGTATCTTGATGTGGATTATAATTTTTGGTTGGTGTCTTGGCATCTGCATTACTAGAGTATTTATTCTGGGTGCAGTTTTTCTCTTTAGTTTAGGGCTTCCTGCCCTTTCTCCCTTGCTGGTTGTGCAGTAGGAGCCAAGGATATAATTGGTGCTATAAACTGTGGAGACTCAAGTTGCCCTTATTGCCCTAGGGACTGATGAAGCTTCTCCCAAGTTTCTCCTTTCCCAGAGGTAGGGACAGAGTCACAGTTGTGTGGAATAATCCAAGTCATGTAGACCTAAACTGTAATTGCCCAAAGAGACTGATGAAGCTTCACACCTCTTTCTCCCCTACCTGGGGCAAGGATGGAGCTGCAGGTATGGGCAGCAGTGTATGCTGTACAGGTCCAAGATGACAGCAATTGCCCCAGTATATTTTTAATTATTTAATTTGTGCCAGCCAAAGGTACCCACAGTTACCTGGATAGACTGGTGCTGAGCTAGCCAGCTTCCTGTCTGCCAGAGGTGGGGCTGAAGCCCAGGCTAGGGCTGCAGGCTGATCTGGGCGAAAGAAACTGGTTCCTACCATCACTGTGATATTTGGTCAGGCAGGCTTTCCCTTAGGCTGGGGATGGAGTCAAAATGGCAGCCACCTGCCTTTTTGTGACTTGGACAAATTCACACCCCAGCTTTTCATAGGTTTATTCCTTAGCCATCTGAGTCTACCGATCAGTAGCAGAAATCGGTAGCCAATCATCTCCTCCTCCCCTGTTTTGGGGAATAGGATTTTCCAATTCCAGTCACAGAATAGCTCCTAGGGTGACTTGCACCACCAAAGTAGGACAATTACCAGCCTCCGCAGCTTGGCTGTCAGTTTCCAGGAGAGGCTGGCACAGGTCCCTGCAGCTTCCTCCCTGTTGGAGGTGGCACTGGGTCTTAGGCTAGATCTTCAATCTGACCTAGATGGAAAGAAGACGGTCCCCACCAGCACTGGGGTTTTCAGTCTGACCCACTTCCCCTCATGCCAGGTGCAGAGTTAAGATGGCAGCTCCAGCCTCTTTCTGCTTGGACAGGCTCAAACTTTACCTGTTCTCAGGATTATACTTTAGTTTGCTGAATTTTACTCATCAGTAGCTGAAGTTGGTGCTCTACCATCTCTTTCTGCCCCATTTTTGGGAAGTGGAGCTTTCAATTCCAGCGGCAGAACAGCTCCCAAGGCAGCTTGTGCCTCCAGTGGAGGATGGGTACTGGCCTCCGCAGTGTGGAGCACTCTATTTATGACTATTCTCTGCAGATGGGCAGACTCCTTTTTCCATTCCTTCAAGGATGTTGCAGGATGCCCTTCTGGCCTCCTGGAGGCCACAAACAGGTGCTTCGGCTAGCTCCAGAGAGCTCTGGGTGGTTACTACCTGCCCTGTAGCAAGGGCTGACTCTAGGAGCTCCTTACTCTGTTGCCATCTTGCTACTAAGTCCGTTATTTATTTTTAATTCATTTAAATTTAAATAGTTGCATACAGTTGGTGGCTACCATGTTGAACAACCCAATTCTAGAATTTATCTTCTCTAAGCATATTCCTACCATTTTCAACTGATGAGAAACTAATTAAGCACAAAATTACTCCATTTTACACCAAGATGGACACAAATAAAATGCTCTAAAGCTAACTCTTAAAAAAACACAACATCATCTGTAGGGTCAATTTAGATATTGTAGATAACTATCAATTTATCAAGCATGACCCATTGTATTTCATGTCCATACCTAAAAATATGCATGATAACCAACAAAAAGAGTAATTTTTCTCAATCAAGAAAGTTGGATTGATGCAAAAGTTTACACAACAAATAGTTACCCATATTACTACTGGAATACCACCCTGGGGTTTTATGAGTCTTATTCTTATATATAATACAACATGTATGAATTTAACAAATATTATTTATTGAAATAAAGAGAAAAATCTATTTTATCATTGTACTCAATGTTGACCAAAGTGTATATAATGCCAGGGCCCAAAACCAAAAGGTCAATATTGGGAAGTACCAAGATGAACTATTCGAAGATCAGTTTCCTGTGGTGTAACCTGACACAAGGATTTACTTCATGCATTTGCTGAGATTGCAAAGGAGTATTCATATTTCAAGGAATATTCTGTTCTTTATTTTTAAAAATTTTTTGTATGTTGCTTAGAACCCTCTCCCTGTTTCTGACATTATAATTGAATATTCACTGTGAGAACACTGAAGGTTTATTTTTATTTGTGTATGTTATGTACACAGTAAAATAATTACACATGCATTTTAATGATAAAAAATCAGCTCACATCTACATGATACGACTTTAAAATAGCTGACCAAATCTCATTTAAATAACTCCCTTATTAATCATTTAAAGACAGAAAATGTAGGATACATGATATTGAGGTATAATTTAGATGTCCATGAACTGAATCTATTTATTAATTTGCCGATTTACCCCATTCACCCCCTACTGTTCCCCTGCATTATTTCAACTAGATGAGATGCTGTACAAACTACTGGTAATTCAGCGGGCTGATAATAGATGCATACCATTTTAACATTACAGCAGGAAGCCCTTGTCTTGCCTTTTCAGTTCACAGCACTGCTGCACAATGTAACACCAATTAACACTTAAGTGATAGAGTTTCAAATTCTAGGTAAAGACTGGGAATCTTTCTTTCATGCCTCTGTTCTGGAGCCTGTGTAGTTATGATATTTAATCAGCTGAAAGCCCAGGGCATGCACTCGGAGTTGTGTTATTATTTATAATTGAATGCAGCTCGCTGCTGTGGCAGACCTAACTGACATCATTTGTGTGAGGTTTAATGGTTTCTGGTACTGCTCTTAGTTCTTCACTCACCAAGCCATTCTGCTGTAATGCGCAAACCATTTTAAAAGACTTGTTTGTGACTGAAGTCAATGGGGAATGGAGTAGCAAACAATAGTGAAAGCCAAAATGGAAAAATTAATATTCAAAAATGTGCATGATACTTCTCCATTCCTGGCCAATTGTCAAACTCACAAACATGCCATAATGACTTAAAAGAGGATAAATAGTAAATCAATCAAATATCTTTTTAGAAGTTTAGAAAGACTGTAGCATCTGATCTAATGTAAATTTATATAGAGAGATTCCAGTTATACAAATCTTATTCTAGAAACCTAGTTTCCTGAATGTTAATGATAGACTATAGTCAGAAGAGAACTGCCTGGTTGTAGCTAGCATGGAAATTGTCATCACTGTTATTACAATGTACATTTAATGCAATGAAATCAGTGTTAACCTAAGATAGTGTCTGAAGAGCACCTGCAAAATTTTCTCTTAGTAAATGTACATTAAGATCTTAAGTTATAATATCTTTATGGGACCACTATGGAACAAAGTACAAGTAATTTCTTGTACTTTGTTACTTTTTACAGTATCTTCTCTTCTGTTGTTCCTCTCACATCCTCACAATCTAATGCCAATGTGAATATGATTAATTATTCCTATATCAATTTCATCAACAGTACAAAATATATAGAATGTCTACTACTTGCTAAACTCTAGCCAATATTCTGGCCATGCAACTTTGAACAAGTCAAATTTACTCTCTTTATGTAGTTTATATTATAGAAAATATTTGTGAGGCATGCTATAATTCTTCTTTCCAACTTTTTGCAAATGTAAGGAATAAACATACATATTTTACATATAAAGGTCCTTGATATTGAAAAGCTATGGCCAAAAGAAAACCTAACCCTCTTTATTTTCTGCTTGCTGACTTCTTCATTTCGAGATCCTGATAGGGATTTTAAGATACCAGTTTTTGCTACTGCAATCATCCTTCTATGAAGGAAAACCTGTTTCCAAAGCAGCTATTTACCTACTTGTGTAGTGATTTCAATAATATAGTTACATAGTTGAATTTGCTTATCTATATTTTCAGAAATCATACAAACAGCAGCAAAAAAATCCCTATATTGTAGTTATAAGGGTAAATAAATATGCAATATGGGGTCCCTTCACATTTCCTGGTACATTGTAAATACTCTTGAATAATTTAATTTTCCTATTTCTTCTATCACTTAGAGAACTCTGTATGTGGAGGTCTACATTTATTTATCATATTTTATAATCTAGACATTCATGGCATAGGAAAGGAAAAGAAAGAGAAGAAAGGAAAAAAATATATATATATGTATTTGAAACATCACTTTAAGAAGATTTGAAATACATAGTGTTTAAATTCAGCTTTACTATAATTAGAAAATTTTTAGTTTCCACAATTCTCAAGGGTTAAGACTGTTAAGAGCAGCTAATAATTGAAGGATTATTTTATAATTTTAGAGAGAATTAATTTTGAAGTAGTTTACACTTCTTAAAGTCCTAAGGCTTACGTGATATAAATATTAGCTATTCATTTATTTAAATGATTAAATATATTTCTATGTGATTTAATTCGCTGTTAAATGTAATCCAAAATGTTTATAATTACACGCAGTGTTTTATCCCCAAGAAACTGACTTTCCTTTTATTAACTTGAAATTTTAAGATGAACATAAAAATGAAAAATGTTAAAATTAATGAACTAAGGTATCATCATGGCTAACAAAAGATATGTGTTCTTATTCTTTAATCTTATAGGTAAGAGTGACCATTGCTTTCTATATTGTGTTTATATTTGAGAGACAATTTGAGGGTATTAATTTCAAAAATGCAGAAGACTAAGACATTTCTTTGCACATACTTGATTGGTTACAGAAAGACAAGTGGCTGCACCTAACTTCAAAGGGAAAGAAAATTTCAATTTTTATGTTCTGAAAGCTGAGAGTTGAAAATGCTTGGGGAAGAGCATTAATGATGACCTATTTTATAATATTCTTTGTTAATTGTTATTGTTATTAAGCTTGTTATTTTTTCATAATAAAATCTAATGTTAATATTGATTCTTTTACGAATTTCATATGATGAATATCAATATATTTTATAAGCTTTGGGTTAGTTGAATTTATTCTTAAAAGCCTTTAGAATATTTCTCATTATTTCATATAAACTACTATTCTGACATTTTGGTAAAGTTAAAACATTTTTGTAATGTCATTTTTATTTATACAAAGTTGGGATGTGATTATTTTATTGAACAAATTCCATAAATACACAATTAAGACTTTTTCCTACACAAATGTGAGAATTAAAGATTTTCTATGGTCTGAGATATTACCATGTAGATAAAACTAACCATAATTTGCTCCTCTAAAATTACTATAATTCATTGACATTGTTCAATAAGTCCATATTTCTTATAGTTTCAAATAATAATTTTCCATTACATGAATCAGGATCCTGACAGGAAATGGAATTTACTACAGTAGTAGAAATAAAAAGACTTGAAAGAAAAGAAAACTTAGAGCACCATGAGATAGGATAAGATGGCTCTTTCTCAACCAGGATGGGGATAAGGTGATTTGTCCTCCAGGGTGCATTTGACAATATCTGGAGACATATTGTCTCAGATTGTCATATCTGATTGGGGGTATGGAGGGTTGTGCCATTAGCATACAAAGAACAGGCAAGACACAAACAGCATCCTACAAAGCACAGACAGCCCTGCAAAAAGAATTTCCCAGCCCCAAATGTCAATAGTGTCTAGGTTGAGAAATTCCCGATTAATCATTCAGACAATGTATAGTGAGGCACCCAGAGAATAACAACAGGGACACTGGTACCCCCTTTGGAGCCTCAGGGAAAGGGGAGGAAATAGCTCTAGCTAAATGAAAGCTAGAACTTTTGAGGAGAGTCCCAACTTTGAATAAAGTTATCTCTTTTCCTCTTTATTTCCGTGATAGTTTGTTGCCATGATATATGTAAAAAAGAACAATTTAAGAAATTCTAAACTTATCTTAGAACAAAATATTTTCTTCCTTTTCACAAAAGAAAACCACTTTACATGGAGGTTTCACAGTTTAAGATATTTGAAACAGTTTCTTTTCATTCGCATTTTTGTTTAATGTGTTTCTCAGGAAAAAATGTTCTCAACTAATGGTTTGTGGCAATTAAACCAGTGTGGGAACATAAGCTTTGAGAAATTTGTGAAAATGTTATTACCTTGTAATCTAGCTATATTAAAAATATGCACTGCTCATAGAAAGCCCATTTCAATGTTTCTTTTTCACTTTTAAAAATAGGACCCCTAACTGGGGATTAAATTAAAGTGAGTCTTTTTGTACATGGCTCCCACTGGAATGTAAATTACAATTCTAGGATTGCTGGTTCTCTGGTCTGTCTTTGCTATTTTTCCATTAACACTTCTAATTTTAGTATACACTATTAGTGTGTTTCAGATCTAATGAGAAAAGGATGGCCAGAATGGATGAAGATTAAGGGATAAATTACATGGGTCTGATCAGTTTCTGTCTAGAGGCTGATTGGATGTAATTGTCAGTGTTGATACTTACAGAGCTTGTCTTTTACTATTCAGAGAAATACAAGTGAATCGCCCCCCCCGCCCCCCCCCTAATGGATTTTTTCGGTTTGAAAGGAAAGAAACAAAAACGAACCAACTACATTGAGGCTGGGAACATCCTTAGCTCTTTTTATATTTTTGGTTAACTTTTGTTTTTACTTCATTTCTCAATATCTCTATTGTCTTAAATGTGGACTACAGCAATGCCTTTTAAAGTATGGTCCATGAAATAGCCACATCAGTGTCACCTGGGAGCCCTTTAGAAAGGCAAACTCATGAACTTACTGAATCAGCATCTCTGGAGGATGGTACCTGGGAATGAACAGTTTGGCAAACCCTCCAGATTATTGTAATGCAGGGTAAACTGTGAGGAGCACTGAAGTAAAGGATATGAAGGGCTTCCTTAAAACACTTTTAAAATATATAATTCCACAAAGCATTATAGATAGCTATAGATATCTTGATTTTTGTATCTTTCAAAGTCAAATATAAATAATATTTAAAAATGTTCACTTAATTATGTTTATTTTAATATTATGTTATCTGTCCCTAAAGTATTATGAGAGGAATTGTCTCATTACAGAATCAGTTGTCTTCTCTGAAAACTTTGGAAATAAATGCTTTAATTCTTGTAATCAGTCTGATATGAAGTTATCAAAAATCAAAATTTTACATGGGGCAAATTTTAGTAGAAATTATCAATGCCTGTTAAAAGTGTTACTTGTATATATGGCATAGGTAACTTAGCATCAGCCCAACTCTTACTGCATTTTCCTTAAATTAAAATGTAAGTTAAATTCAACCAATTCAAAGACATGCATTAGGAAACGATTGCCTGAGAATAAGTAGATCTTAAAGTTAGTAAAATTCTCCTTGCATAAACAATGTGAACATCTGCTTCTTTGATATTAAAATCGTGTACAAGAAAAATTTTTCAGGAAAATTTTGTCACGTACTTACATACTCAATCTATTTGTCTTATCTGTATAGTCCTAATGTCAAATAACTGCTTATTTAATACCTATAAAATAGTATTTATTCATTAGAGTGTACCTCAGAGGAACTGGACTAGAATCTAGCTTCTGCCACTCATATACTATGTGATCCTGGACAAGCAATGCATCTCTCTGAGGCTTAACCTCCACATCTATTGTATGATAAGATAAGACTGGGTGATTCATACTAGATTCTTCTAAATCAAAATGTTTTAGGATTTAACTACTAAGATAAATAAAAAAGGAGATTTCCTACAATTATCTTCTGACTTTGTCCCTTACCTCTGCATGCCCTTGTTTTTTTTAATTTTTATTTTTTTAAAGATACTTAGAATATATAAAAGTTACATTAAAAAGATAGGGGATTCCTACATGTCACACTCCCCATATTTTCCACACTTTCCCACATTAACAACATCCCTCATTAATGTGGCACATTCATTATAATTGATGAACACATTTTGGAACATTGCCAGTAAGCATGGATTAAAATTAACACTGTAGTTTACACTCTCTCCTACCCAGTTCTCTATGTTATGGCAAGATATATAATGGCCTGTATTGGTCATTGCAGTTTCATTCAGGACAATGCCCAAGTGCCAAAAATGTTCCCCTATTACACCTGTTTTTTCCTCTCCCTGCCCTTAGAACCTCCAGTGGCCAGTGATATCATTCATCAATGATAAAAATTCTTCCATTGCTAGAATACCACTAAGTCTATAATAGAATACCAGTAAGTCAACTCTAGTCCATAATTCATCCCCCAAACCTGAGGATTCTGAGGTGGTGATGCCCACTTCACCTCTAATTGAGAGGGACCTTCAGTTCCATATGGCCAATGGATCAGACTCTCTTGCTTGCAGTTGTAGACTCTCTCGGTTCTTTGGTATGGTGGCTGACCATCATCATCTCCTTGTTAGTTGTCCTGGGTGAGTCCAATGAACTAGGAAGAAGGTGTTACAACTCCATTGAGACTCAGGGCCCAGCTGGCATATGGACAGCCCAAAGATTCAAGTCTCGTGGATATATGCCTACTAATTCTAGAGCTAATTATAGGTTAAAATAGAAGGACAGAAGAGCCATATGTAGGGAAACCACAACTGAGTCCAACTCTGTCACAATGGGGAGCATAAATTCCAAAGTAGAACCCACTGGCAAAGTATGTAACTCCTGAACTATCTACCCTGACTATAGTGTCTGGATACGTCCAGAGCCCTCAGGAGATTTGCTTTTTGGGGTAGTATCTACCTTGGAGTCAAGGAGATCCTGCTGAGACATGCATAAGTGTAAACTCTGGTATGACCTTTAACTCACTTTGAAGTCTCAGTCATATAAACTCATTTGTCTGCACCTTTTCCCCCTTTTGGTCAAAGTCTTTTTCAAGTTGCATTGCTAGGCTCTGTATAATACTATGCTAAGTTTCGATTTCAAGAGTAAAGGTTCATAAGCACAGTCATCAATATCAAGGACCAGTCAATGGGCCTTCCTACCTCACTAGTCATCACCACTGTACTTGTACTCACGGGATTCTTACTGTTCCATTAGAGAATGTGCCAGAGCTCCCAGAATGGGAATTTGATATTCTTTTGGTTATTGTGTGAATCTCCACCTACTGTGGCAATGCTCCATGAACATTTGAACACATTTATATGCCTTATATGTATGCCTAGGTGAACTTCCTCCCATGTATCCCCCATCACTGACATCCCACACTAATGATCATACAACTCCTATGCCACAGTTGTAACGCTACTGTGATCTAAAAGCTCTTCAAAAATGAAGTCAATAAAATAGCCAAATACAATTAATAAGTGAATAAAATAATAATGATAGTTTTAAAAAGAAGAAATGAAATGCCAAAAAAATTTAAAAGATTAAAAAAAATTTCAGGGTAATAAATAATGAAAAAATATTTTAAAAGTTTTTTTGACATTTTGCCTTTCATCACTGTAAGATCTGTTGTCATATATATACAGTGACATTTTCTTCTATTTAGTTTCCCAGTGTCTTACTTTTTTCATTTTGATTTCAAAGAAATTTTAGAGTAAAGAAAAGTCACAATACAGGGGAATCCCATATACCCAACATCCTCCCACTTTTCCTCTTTTCTTGTTAATAACCTCTTTACATGTGAATGGTACATTTGTTATAATTGATATATAAATATTGAAACATAGCTACTAACCATGGTCAAAGGTTTATATTATAGTTTACATTTTGGGCCATACACTTTTATAAATTTTGATGAAATTTAAAATGGCCAGTATCCAACATTGCAAGATCATGTAGAATGCTTCCGTCATCCTCCAAATGTGCCATATTCCATCTATTCCACTCCTCCTTCCCCCTCCCATCGGGATCCATGGCAGCCACCAGGCTTCACTCCTTGAAGGACAAGATTCATCTTTACTTGCAGCAACACTGAGGGCTTGACACACTGGTCTGTCCTCCCCTATTAGGCACTGCCCTAGCTCTCAAGAGATTTCCACCTCTCTATTTGAGAAAATAGCAGGATACCCCAGGATGGAAGTCCATCACCTTCCCGTTCATTATGCAGCTCCCCACCCACTGATGCAACACACTATGACAAGATGCACACTCACATTCTTCCTAGAAGCCTGCCACAGATGCACCCTGTTCCAAATGCCCCCACATCCAACACCCTAAACCAGTAACCCTTCCTTGTCATATTGCCAAAAAAAGCTTTCCCAACATTGTAGTTTCAACCACATATCTGCCAATCCCTACTGTTCACCTGCTCCCTCCCCCAGCCCTCCCCTGTTCCATAGACAGTCCAACCCACCTCCCCACCCTATCCCCCTCACAATCCAGCACAACCCAACCCAATAGTATCACTGCATCACTGTCATGTGTACCCACTACACAACTACACAATTCCACCTTATAGATTTTGCACATATAGCTTTTGACCCACAACTTTCTTCTCTCTTTCTATTTCCTGTAAACCCATCTTCCAGACTCTAACTCTGTGAGTCTGTTCAATTTGCTTAATTCCTATCAGTGTGGTCATGTAATATTTGTCCTTCAGTGCCTGGCTTCTTCACTCAACATAAGTTCCTCAATATCCATCCATGTTATACCTGTGTTAATACTGTATTCCTTCTTACAGCTAATTAATAGTTCATTGTGTTTGTGTGTATGTGTGTATATATATACATATATATATACCACAATTTGATTATGCATTCATCTGTTGAAGGGCATTTGGGTTATTTCCAACTTTTGGAATAATGAATATTGCCACAATGAACATTGGTGTGCATATATCAGTTCGTATCCTTGCTTTCAGTTCTTCTGGGTATATATCCAACAATGGAATTGCTGGATCCTATGGCAGTTCTATACTTAATTTTCTGAGGAACTGTCATACTACCTTCCACAATGGATGTACCATTTTACATTTCCACCAACAGTGGATGACGGTTCCCATTCCTCCACAGCATCTCCAATACTGGTAGCTCTCTGTTTTTTAATAGTTGCCAGTCTAATGGGTATAAGATGGTATCTCACTGTAGTTTTGATTTGCATTTCCCTAATAGCTAGTGATGTTGAGCATCTTTTCATATGCTTTTTATCCATTTGTATTTCTTCTTTGGAGAAGTGTCTATTCAAATCACTTGCCCAGTATTTAAATGGGTTGTTTGTCTTTTTATTTCCAAGGTGTAGGATTTCTTTGTATATGCTGGATATTAGGCCCCTATCAGATCAATGGTGTAGCAGTTTGATATTGCTTATGAATTCCAAAAAGAGATAGTGGATTATGTTTGTAAACCGGTCTTTTCATCTGGGCATATTAGATTGTATTGGATTCAGAGGTTTCACTTTTATTCAATTAAATAATGATTAAGGTCTTTAATTGGGCCACATCAGTAGGACATTGAGTCCCTGCTCCCTAGGTAGGGGGAGACTCACAGAGAAAGTGATTACACATAGGAGTTAGTTGGAGTTTTGAGCTGAAGTCCAGGAAGTAAGCCCTCAGAGGAGAAGAGCAGCTGAACCCAGAAAGAATCAAGACCCAGGGAGAGGAAAAGAACCAATAGCCTGATCATCTACAGCTGTCCTTGTGGAGCAAGCAGGGTAGCTCAGCAAGGAATGAAAGAAGACCTGGGAAGAAAAGAACCCTAGAAGCCTGAATGTTCTTAGACTTTGGCAGTGATCTTGCTCCAACACCTGGCAATAGACTTTGGTGAGGAAAGTAACTTATGCTCTATGGCCTGGTAACTGTAAGCTTCTACCCCAAATAAACACCCTTTAAAAAAACTAATCAGTTTCTGGTATTTTTCATCAGCATCCCCTTCAGCTGATTAATACAGATGGTTACCAAATATTTTATCCCATTGAGTAGGCTGTCTTTTCACTTTCCTGAAACTCCTTTGAGGTGCAAAAGTTTTTAATTATGAGGAGGTTCCATTCATCTGTTTTTTCTATCATTGCTAATGATTTGGGTATAAAGTTCATGAAACCATTTCCTACTACCAGATCCAATAGATGCTTTCTGCATTAGCTTCCAAAGTCTTTATGGTTTTGACTTATATTTAGAACTTTGATCCATTGAGCTAACTTTTGTATAAGGTGTGAGATGATTGTATTAGTCAGCCAAAGGGGTGCTGATGCAAAATACCAGAAATCAGTTAGTTTTTATAAAGGGTATTTATTTGGGGTAGGACCTTACAGATACCAGGGCAGAAAACATGTTTCTTCCCTTACCAAAGTCTATTTTCATGTGTTGGAGCAAGATGGCTGCCAACATCTGTGAGGGTTCAGGCTTCCTAGGTACCTCTGGGCTCAGCTCCTCTGTTTTCTCCACAAGGTCAGCTGTAGACTATGAGGCTCTCTAGGCTTTGACTCTCTCTACAAGGTCAGCTGTAGACTATCAGGCAAATGGCTCTGTCTCTCTTCACAGGGCTCCAGCTTAAGACTTCAGTATCAAACTCCAACATCAAAACTCCAACATTAAAAGCCCTTCAACTCTGTCCTTTGCCATGCCTTTTATTGGTGAGTCCCCACCCTTCAGTGGGTGGGGTCTCAATGCCCTACTAGCAAAAGAGGTTTACACGATTACTTAAGTAAACATATGAATCCAATATAATCTAATATACCCAGAGGAAAAGATCAGTTTACAAATATAATCCAATATTTCTTTTGGAATTCACCAATAATATCAAATTATTACAGTGTTCCTCTCTCAGTCTTTTGGATACAGATATCCAGTCCTCCAAATGTCATTTGTTGAAGACACCACTCTCTCTGAGTTGAATATGCTTGGTGGACTTTTCAAATATCAGTTGACTGTATATGTGAGGATCTATATTAGAACTCTCAATTCAGTTCCACTGGGCAGTATGATGTCTATCCATGTACCACTACCATGCAGTGTTGACCACTGTAGCTTTGTAATATGTTTTTAAGTTAGGTAGTGTGATTCCTTCAATTTCATTTTTCTTTTTCAATACATCATTGACTATTCTGGCTTCTTGCCCTTACAAATAAATTTCATAGCTAGTTTTTTCCAATTCAGTAAAAAGTGATATGGGATTTTTATTAGGATTGCATTAAATCTGTAGATCAGTTTGGGTAGGGTAGACATCTTAATGATGTTTAGTCTTCCTATCCATGAACAGGTAATATTCTTCCATTTGTTTAGGTCTTCTTTGATTTCCTTTAACTGTTTTGTGTAGTTTTCTGCATATAAGTCATTTACGTCTTTAAAGACATTTTTTTCCTAAGTATTTGATTTGATTTTCTTTCTTGATTTCCTCCTCGCTTGCTCATTATTGGTATATAGAAATGCTACTGATGTTTGCATGTTGATCTTATAACCTGTGATTTTACATAACTCATTTATAAGCTCTATAAGCTTTGTTGTAGATTTCTCAGGGCTTTCGAGGTATAGGATCATGTCATTTGCAAACTGAAAATTTTACTTCTTCTTTTCCAATTGTATGCCTTTTATATCTCTTTCTTGCCTAAATGCTTGAGCAAGTTTTGCTAGCACAATGTTTAATAGAAGTAATGAAAGTGGGCATCCATATTCTCTTTCCGATTTTAGAGGAAAAGATTAGGATTTCACTATTGAATATGATGTTAGCTGTGAGTTTTTCGTATATACCCTGTATCATGTTGAGGATGTTTCCTTCTATTCCTATCTTTTGCAGAGTTTTTTTTTATCAGGAAAGGGTGCTGCATTTTATCAAATGCTTTTTCTGCATCTATAGAGATGATCAAGTATTGTTGTTTTCCTTTCAATCTGTTTATCTGGTGTATTACATTGATTGATTTTCTTATGTTGATCCATCCTTGCATACTGGGAGTGAAGCTCACTTGGTCATGGTGTATAATTCATTTGATGTGTTGTTGGGTACTATTAGCAAGTATTTATTTGAGGATTTTAGCATCTAGGTTCATTAGAGTGATTGGGTTCTAATTTTCCTTTCTTGTAGCATCTTTGTTTGGCTTCGGTATTAGGGTGATATTGGCATCATGGAATGAGTTAAGCAATGTTCCCTCTACTTTTATCTTTGGAAGAGTTTGAGCAGGATTGGTGTTAGTTCTTTCTGGAATATTTGACATAATTCACCTGTGAAGCTATCTGGTCCTGGGCTTTTCTTATTTGGGAGGCTTTTGATGACTAATTCTACCTTGTTACGTGTGATTGGTCTGTTGAGTTCAGTAATATCTTCTTTTGACAAGGAGGGCTGCTTCTGTGTTTCTAGGAATGTGTTCATTTCCTCAAAATTATCCATCTTATTGGCAGATAATTTTCCAAAATATTCTCTTATGATACTCTATTTCTGTGGGCTCAGTGATGATATCCCCTTCATCATTCTTGTTTTATGTACGTGCATCTTCTTTTTTTTTCCTTTGTTAGTCTAGCTAAATGTTTGACAATTTTTTTAATCTTCTTGAGAAACGAGCTTTTGGTTTTGTTTATTTCTTCTAATGCTTTCTTATTTTCATTTTCATTTAGTCTGCTCTAATATTTGATATATCTTTCTTTCTACCTCCTTTGGGGTGAGTTTGTTGTTCTTTGTCTAATTCCCCCAAATGTGCTGTTAGGTCTTTCATTTTAGCTCTTTTTTCTTATTTAATATAGGCAGTTTTGCCTATGAATTTCCCTTTCAGTACAGCTTTTGCTGATTCCCATAGGTTTTGATATGTTGTATTGTCATTTTCATTTGTTTCAATGCTGCTACTGATTTCTTTTGGGATTTCCACCTTGACTACCTTTTGTGTAAGAGTGTGTTGTTCAACTGCCATATCTTTGTGCCTAATCTGTTTCTCTGACCCTTACTGATTTCCAGCTTCATTCCATTGTGGTCAGAGAAATTGCTTTGTATAATTTCAATCTTTCTGAATTCTTTGAGAATTGTTCTGTGGTCTAGCATGTGATCTCTCTTGGAGAATGATTCATCTGCATTCAAGAAGAATGTATACCCCACAGTATTTGGGTGTTATTGTCTGTATATGTCTATTAGGTCCAGATCCTCTAATGTAATATTCAAAGTCTTTTTTTTTAATTGATTCTCTGTCAAGATGTTCTGTCTAGTTGTGATAATGGTGTATTAAAGTCTCCCACTATAATCGTAGTAGCATCTATTTCTCCACTTAGTTTTTCAAGTATTTGCCTCATGTATTTTGAGGTGCACTGGTCAGGTACATAAATGTTTATGATTGTTCTTTCTTCTTGATAGATTTCTCCTTTCATTAATATATAGTGTCCTTCTTTGTTTCTTACAATAATTTTGCATTTAAAGTCTATTTTGTCCAATATTACTACATCCACTCCCATCTTTTTTTGATTAATTTTTTCTTGTAAAATTGTTTTCTGACCATTCACTTTCAGCCTCTTAGAATCCCTAGGTTTAAGGTGAGTTTCTTGTAGACAGCATACAGATTCATCATATTTCCTTATCCATTCTACCAATCTGTGTATCTTGACTGAAGAGTTTAATCCACTACATTCAATGTTATTACTGCCAAGGAATTACTTACATTATTCATATTTTCTTTTGGTTTATGTCTGCCATATATTGTTTTTATTTCTCTTTTTCTCTTTTTAGGTTTGCTTACACTCTCCTCCCACTTTCTCTTTTTATTTTTCCTTTTGACCTGCAGAAGTCCCTTTAGTGTTTCTTGAAGTATGGATTTCTTGTTGACCAACTTTCTGAATTTCTGTTTATCTGTGAATATTTTGAATTTTCCTTCATTTTTTAATGCCAACTTTTCTGGATAGAGAATTCTTGGCTGGAAGTTTTTTTCTTTTAGCCCTTACCTATGACATACCACTGCCTTCTTGCCTCCAGGCTTTCAGAAGAGAACTCAGCACTTTATCTTATTGTGCTTCCCTTGTATGTAATGGTTTCTTTTCTCTTGCTGCCTTCTGTATTCTCTCTTTGTCTTGAAAATTGGACAATTTGGCAAATATATGTATTGGTGTAGGAGTGCTAGGATTTATACTGCTTGGGGTTCACTGCACTTCCTGGACATGTACATCCATCTCCATCAGCAGGGTTAGAAAGTTTTCAGCCATCATTTCCTCCAACACTCCTTCTGTCCCCTTTCCCTTCTCCTCTCCCTCTGAGATGCCTATAATGTGTATGTTTGAGCATTTTGTGTTGTTGCTCAAGTCCCTAAGTCCCTGCTAGATTTTTTTCTTTTTATCAGTTTATTCTACTGTTTGATTTCAGATGTACTGTCTTCCACATTGCTGATTCTTTCCTCTGCCTGTTCAAGTCTGCTGTTGTGTGCTTCTAGTGTATTTTTTATTTCTTGCATTGTGCCATTTATCACCATCATATCTATTATCTTTTTATGTATGTTTACAATTTTTCATTATGTGTTCCCAGTGTCTTCTTAATACCTTAATCTCTTCCTTCATTTCATTATGTTGATTCATCATATTTATTTGGGCATCTCTGATTAGTTGTTCCATGTTCTGCATCTCCTCCTGGTTTTTAGTTTGTTCATTGGACTGGGCCATGTCTTTTTGTTTCTTACTGTGGTTCATAATTTTTGGTTGGTGTCTAAGCATCTGTTTATATTGATGGGTTTGTTCAGTTGATTAGCTTCTCTATTATATGGTTTTATTTTGTTGCTATTTTTGTATGTGTGGCAAGATTTCACTTTGACACTTCATTCCTCTTATTCTATTTCATTGTTGTTGTCTATGACCCCTTGGGAAACAAATTTGGGACCAGAGAAAAGGAAAGAGATAGAAAGAGAAAAAGAATAATAGTACCAATAATAGTAAAAGTTAGAAGAGGAACCATACAAGACCCAAGAAATTGAAAAATTAACACAAGTAAGAAGTAGAGAGGAATAAGATTAGAAAAGTGGAATAGAAACATAGACACAAGAAACAGAATAGAGAAAAACATATAGATTGCATTATAAGGCTAGAATGAATAGGGGGAAGAGAAAAAAGAAAAGAAAGAAAAAAAGTAAAAAAAGGAAGAAAATTGAGAAAATAGGAGAGAGAGAGAGAGAAATAAAAACAAGTACCCTTGAAGACCAAACAAAAAGAGGTGAAATGATAGAATAACAACAGAAAACAGAAGATATAAAGATGAAGGAGAGAAAAGAAATAGCTTGGGTAGAGAAAATGGTAAATGAAAGAGCAAAAGAAGAAAAAAATCCCAAACAGAGAAACAAAGGAAGGGAAAACACAGGGAACAACAAACAAGACTGCAATGACTCATTTTTTAAAAAGGGAAAGAAGGAGGGTAAAAAAAGATTAAAAAAACAAAAATAAACATGGAAAAATAGCCTTCTCTCTTAGACGCCTACAGATCTTCTTAGATGGCTGGTGTTCATCAATCAGTCACCCTGTGGTCTGTCCTCTACAAGTTTTGAACAAAGTTTTAGCGTGTAAAATATGAAAATAGAAAAAGAACCTTTAATAAAAAAGTGGAGATTCAAGAAAAGCTAATACAAAAAGAATGTCTATATGTTCCCTGTCCTGATATTTCAGTGGGATGCCTGATAACTCAGTGGCTCACTTTTCTCAGAAGAACCAGGAATCAAATTATGAACCTCATATATGCTAGGCATGAATTTTTCCACTGAGCTAATCTGTCTCCTTGGGTGGATTAACCTTTCAGAAGGCTATCTGCCCCTTTTGCCACAGGCAGGTTAGATTCCCTGGAGTCTGTCAGAGTCCTGCTGATCAGTCTCTGCCTTCTTTCTGATGTAATTCCTCTGTTTACTTAGACAGGTGGGTGTGACAGCCAGCCTGAGGAGATCCCCCTCCCTTCTCCCTGTCTGGGTCCCTTCCAGTATTCAAGGGGGACCCAGCTGGCTAAACTCGCCTCAGAGGAACTACTCTACAGCGAATCTGCCATCACACTTAGTTCTGAGACGGAAGCCAGTGGCTCCCTGAGGCTGTCCATCCTGAGGGCAGGGTATATGTGCCACTTCCAGCCCTAGGGGCACGTGACCCAAGATTTTCCCCTGGCTTCCCTATCTGTCCAGATGACTCAGAGCACCTTCCTTTTAAATATGTATCCAAAGGCATTGGCAGGGAGGAAGATGCCCAATCTCCTCTCAGTTAGATACAATTCACCAGGAGTTTTACCCTCGCTTAATATCTGAGGGGGGGGGGGGGGGAGCCCTTCCCCGTGGGGGGGAGTCTAATAACTCTTAGCCAGTTGTTTCGCTTCTTGCTCTCTCTGTCCTTCACTCCTGGGAGGCAGCCATAAAGCAGTGTCCCAGTCCATTCTACCCCAAGCAGGTCTCCAAGCCCTTCCTGCCCTTCTGATGGCCAAATCCAGATGATATTTTCAAAGCATATCTTTTTTTTTATTCCCCACCCCCTTGCCACTTGCTTGCTGTTTGCTCTCTCTGTCCATTCACTGTGCATCCTTCTGTATGTCTGTATTTATATTTCTATTTATTCTCCCCTCCTTGCTGCTTACTTGTTGTCTGCTTTCTGTGTCCATTTGCTGTGTGCTCTTTTGTGTTTTTACTTGTCCCATTTTTTATAGAGTCACCTTGCTGAGTCAGTTCTCTGCTGTGCTTGTAGGCTCTCCATGGCATGCTGGAGAGCCTGCCTTCACAAGGAGGCCCCAGGATAGGGACCCAGGGCCTCCCATATGGTAGCCAGGAGCCCAAATGATTGAGCCACAGCTGCTTCTCTCAAGAATATCCTTCGATCGCTCTACCATTAAAGAGACTCTTCTTTCTTAAAAGTTGCTTTAACAATGTTCTCTCTAGTTCTCAGTTCTCTCTGAATATTGCTCCTTGACTTTTTCATTGTTCTTTCCTATATTTATGCATTAAGTATTTGCATTTCTCAGACACTGTTATTAAGTATATTTTATTGAATGCCTATGATGTGTCAAATTTCCTCTTGGCTAGATATTATTTATGAATTCCAAAAAAAGATATGGATTATGTTTGTAAATGGGTCTGTTCCTTTGGGTGTAATACCCTTTGATTGTATTAGATTCAACAGAGATGTCTTAAATTATGTTGAGATTAGTGCTTTGTTTGGACCACTTTGGCCACATCAGTAGGGCATGACTCAGGGTTGAGTCCCTGCTCCTTTGGTGGGCTACATAAACAGAAACTCTCTGAAGAAGACATACAGAAGACACAAAATGTCTATAGACACAGAAGGGGAGAGAATTTGATCATTTCAGTCCAGTCATATGACAGAAACAAGACTCAAACAGCTAAACCTGGGGAGAGCAGAGCCATTCACCTGATAGTTTGCGGCTGAAGAGACCTGAGCAGCTGAGAAGGCCCAAAATGAAATGAGCCCTCCAGCCTTCGACTGAGATCAGAAGAAGCTGGGCCTATGGGGCCTTAAGAGGAAGAGGAAGGCTGAGCCCTTGCAGAGATCAGAAACCATCTTTCTTCAACATGTGGCAATAGAATTTGGTGAGATAATACTTCTTATGGTTCTCTGAATTTGACTCTTTAAGGCCTTTGACTATAAGCTTTTACCCCAAATAAATACCCGTCATAAAAACCAACATATTTCTGGTACTTTGTATCAGCACCCCTTTGGCTGACTAATTCACTAGATAAGTATGCAAAATGCACAAAGTCACTGCTCCCATGGTGCTTATGTTCTAGGATTATCACGCTTCTCTCTTCTCAATTTGTGACAATTTCAACTTTAACCGAGATGCACTCAATGTATATATCTCCTGCCCCAATCTCTTTTCAGCTCCAAATTCATGCATTCAAATACTTATAATAACTGTAAACTGTTACTTGATTATTCAATAAACACCTCAAAGCATGTCTAAAATTGAACTCAAAATTAGTTTCTCTTTACTGTTTTTCCTCCTATATTTCCTCATCTCTGTGATAGAAACACCATCCACCTCTGCCACAAAAGTCAGAACTCTGAAAGCTATCCTAAACTCACTTTTCCTTCCCTGCTATATCCTTTCATACAACTAGTCTTTGTAATCATCCATTGTAAACATGTTTAAACTCTTCTTCCAATTTCACTTTGATCATCAAGGGTCAGATTGTCTCACTTTTCGAGTTAATACCTTTTTTTTTTAAAGATTTATTTATTTATTTATTTCTCTCCTCTTCCCCCCCACCCCCCGCCCCGGTTGTCTGTTCTCTGTGTCTATTTGCTGTGTCTTCTTCTTTGTCTGCTTCTGTTGTTGTCGGCGGCACTGGAATCTGTGTTTCTTTTTGTTGCATCATCTTGTATCAGCTCTCCGTGTGGGCGGTTCCATTCTTAGGCAGGCTGCACTTTCTTTCACACTAGGCGGCTCTCCTTATGGGGCGCACTCCTTGTGTGTGGGACTCCCCTACACGGGGGACACCCCTGCATGGCATGGCACTCCTTGCGTGCATCAGCACTGCGTGTGGGCCAGCTCCACACGGGTCAAGGAGGCCAGGGGTTTGAACCACGGACCTCCCATGTGGTAGACGGACACCCTAACCACTGGGCCAAGTCCGTTTCCCTTCTTACATAAAATTGACTTTGGTGAAGCCCAAAACATTTACTACAAAATACTACCACTGAAAATTCATGGAGGCCCTCCTTCCAAATTACAATAAAAAAATCCCTCTGATGGGCCCTAAGTTTGAAGAGAATGACAACCCCAAATACAACATCAGGAATTACATTTGCAAGAGAGAATGCCAGTGGGTATGTGTGATGACAACAGAATAAAAATGCACCTTTTGTTAATATATTATCTATCTGTCCTCTAGTCTCAAGCATGAGAGGGTACAATTTGGTCATATTTTTTTAATTGTTTTTCTTTGAAGATACATAGATCACAAAAATGATTACATTAAAAAATATGAGGTTCCCATATACCCCTCCCCCCACCCCCTACTCCTTCCACATCAACAACTATGTCTCAAGCTGTGTCCTGACTTGATAAAAATGCATGCTATTTCTAGAATCTTTTAGAAATCCAAGCTATTTCTGAACTTCTCTTAAAAGACTTTCACTAACCTTCTCTGGGAATGGAGAATTGTCATAGAGCATCAGAACTGATATCTACTTTTTATTTAGACTTTTCTTGTGTTCACTTTGTCTGCAAATGGCTTGCTCTTACTGTCAGTGACTGCCACATCTGGCCTTGTCCAGTCCATTGACATCTAGGCTTTTTTTCTCCCCACCCCAGCATGGAAACTCCTTCTGCTAATCCTTATCAGCTATTTCAGGCAAGTTCTCTAATACCAGAGTACTAGTACCAATATTCTACTAAAAGTTGTCCATTTACTTTATTTATACCAGAGCTTCTTGGTGAATCAGCTCGAAGAACGAGTGGACATAGACTAGCATTATGCCAGGAACATTATCTAGTAATGTATCTTGGCCCTGTTTTACTTTCTATCCCCAAAAACCATACTTTTTCACTCCTATGTCTTTTCCCCCTCATTTTCCATTATCTCAACCTATTATCAACTTCTGGGAGTTCAGTCCACCACACAAGTCTATCCAGAACACAGAGACTCAAACAGGTGTTATTGCATAATTTCTCAAAATAAATTTACAGGGGCTCTAACACAACTAACATATTCTCACAAATAAATCCTTTAGAAAAATTGGAATTTTGAGCACTAACACAGAAAGAATTAGATTGGAATATGTGAGTTAAGAAGGAGATAGTCAGGGTCATTTGGCATCATGTGAAAAATATTGGTGGGATTTTAAATCAACAGGAAATGATCAAGAATAAGAAAATTGAATCACATGAACTAGTTGTTTTTGCAGATCAAAATTATTTGAATATTTGCTATTTAATAATATTTCTATTGATTTCATTTTTGGGGAATGATTCCGAGACTGTGGTTTTACTATTTTTTTGTAACCCATATTCTTTAATTTCAGGCAGTCATAGCTCAACAAATCAAATACATTCACTTTAAAGGCAAAATTCAATTTGCCAAGGCATTAGAGCAGCACTGTCCTACAGAATATAATATAAATCACATGTAATTTTAAACTTTCTAGTAATCACATGTAAAAGAGTTCAAAGAAATAGGCATAATTAATTAATAACTTTTATTTAACCAAATCTGTTTAAAATATAATTCAATCATGTAATAAAAATACAAAATATATATCTTTTAGTACGTTTTTAAAAGTCCGGTGTATATTTTTACACTTATAAACATCTCCGTTTAGATGTAAACACTGGATTTTTGTATTTGTCTTTGGTGTTGGTAGATCAAATTGTATTTATTTATTTTTAAAATCTCTTTTAAGCCAGAGTGTTTTTTAAATTAGGAACTAACTTATAATCAATACCTATTTATATAATATAATAAAATTAGTATCAGTGAGATCTTAGGGTATTAAACTATAATGTTGAAGAAAATCAATGCACATTGAATAAGTTTGTTCCTGGATTTTTTGTGTGAAATCCATGTATTTTTGAAAAAATAATTTTCTACAAGCAAAAATATTATGGAAAAAAATGAGGATAGACAACATGATAAAATTTTGACAGACGAACTCACAACGATCAAATAAATTAAAAAATATATAAATGCTATCAATAAATTCTGGGAGAAAAGTATTAACTGATTTATTGTGGGAAAAATTCTAATTTCAGCATCAGTTGACTTAATTTTATTCTGAAAAGCTATGATATCACTAATTAACTTTGCCCTAGCGATACAGCCAGAATTCAGATCTATGGATCACTGATGAACAAGAGTCTTTGTCTACATTATTTTTCTGCGAAAGAATGTATTTGCAAAGTGTATCTTAGTGAAGTTCATGCCAATAATCCATATTTGGTCCTAGCCACCTAAATAGTGCTCGCAACTAAAGACTTCAGAGGGTCGAAGTTCCTTTCAGAATTGGATTAAAACTTTTAAGGAAGCACAACAGCCATCTCACAGGCAGGTGAGATCAGAGTCAGTGAACTTAACTCAAGTGCCAGAGCTGAGATAAAAGGTCCTTAAACTAAGAGCCCTGGTAGAGTCCAGCATTTTGCATAGCAGAGGCAGGGGTTAGAGCTGAAGAGCATGTAAATCAAAGCTCTTTAGTGATAGTGGCCATGAGAGATGCCTTGCAGTACATATTGGCACTAAAATAGCTACCAGAATCTTTCCACTTCTGGGAGATACTCTCATGTTTCATTTTACTTACTGGTACCCTTGATTTTAGGGACCAGTCACTTTCCCTCTCAATAATCTTTGGGGAAACATTAAATCTGGAGAAAGGCAACGTGGATTGGATACTCTGAGACTTAATGGTACAATCTCCAGAAGCTTGAGAAGCTTCTTAAACCTGTTTATTTTTCATAAGAGCCCTAAATATATGGCCCAACCAAGACAAAGAATCTTAATTTTACATTGATAGAGCACAGGTTAGTACTGGTGTTAACATGTGTAATTGATTTTCATGATTTAAAAAAAGCTTTCTGGTAGTAATTCAATGTGTAACATGAAGAAAAACAAACTTAAAATAATGCAATTGCTTGTTAAAAGCCAATCTGTAGAATTATTTGTGGGTGGGAATGAAAGTAACAGGAATTTCTTTTATAATGAGAGAACAAAGTACCAGCCTAGCAATGTAGTCAGAGTAATAAATTTAATTTAAACTTACTTTGGTCATGAGTTTGAAGTAAACAATTATAAAATATCACATTAGTATTGTTGTACCTAAAACTAACCATGCTTGAGAATTATTTGGTAAGATATTACAAATACTAATTCTGAGTATCTGTTCAGGATAGATAACTGAGCTCACATAACTCACCTTCCCTTTATCCCTTAATACAATTTAAATGACTATGAAATTATGCCAAAAGGGATATTTTCATAATGGCTTTGAAAAGAGGTGGAACAGCAATAAGTAGCTCAGAGACTTAAAAGAATTTCTAAAACACAACAATGGAATATTTTGAGGTCAAAATGCAAACAGGAGAAAGCTGCTGACAGGATGACAATCATTTGCCATTCTCCTCAATGGACACTCTTTGGAGTTTCAATCTACTTATCTGCATATGTTGAGGCAGAATGGAGTAATAGAACTCTAATCAGAGTAATTAGTTAAAATTCTATATAAAAACAGCTGTAACCATTCTCTTATTCACCCTCTCTACATTTTTGAGCATCTAGATAGATGAGGAGCAGTAGTATTGTACTCAGGTCTAAATTGAGATACCTGGTCTCTAACTAATCTGCTTGAAAAGATGATTTTGGAGGCAGATAACAGAAGTCTCAACTAAATATTGCTTATATAATATAAATATTTACCTAATATGACAAGAAGTCTGAAAGAAGGATTACTTAGGCAATAGTTTATAATTATCCACCTTCTTCACTTATTGGTGAGTTCTTAGAATTGGTACCTAATTCTCCCAAAATAAAATCACATACAGGCACTCAACATTGAAAAAAAGAAAATATACGTTTTTATTGGTCATGTAGCATACGCATCTAAAGACTTCTCTTCAGGATTTATTGGTCGATTTTGGGTCCTATATATAAAACAAAGCTATTGATCCATGCTTATAGAGAACCATGGTTAAAGCTGTGAGGCTAAGGCAATGCCCAGGGCTTTTAAACTACGAGGCATACAAATGCAAAAATGGGGTCATGCTAACAAGAAAGAAGGTTCATAATAGGCTGTTAGATAAGCAAGATTTTTGCCTCATGGACCACTTGCTGCAAGTGGTGGCCATCTAAAATTATCCTTAGTTTTGCATTGGTAAAATTTATATCATACTTGCCTGATATTTATCCACACAGTGTGACAGTCAACTTGCTTTATCCATATAGGTAAAACCACAATCCATTCAAGGGAGTAAGCAAAGAGGTAAATACATCTTCATACTCTCCACTTTTATTTTTTAAAATGTTCCTTATGCATAAATATAAAGAGCAGCCAAGGATTACCAAACTTTTGAGGAAAAAGTCAAAGTACAAGATGAATGAAAATAATGCAAGGAATAGAAATTAAATACAAAAGTTACATTCAATGAAAGTTTTGAGAAATAGATTTTTTTCTTGCAATATAGAAAATACAGACAGAAGCATGGAAAGGGTGATAGAACAGTTAAGATAGGATCCAGAAATCCAACCTGCAATATGAATCCTTAAATTACAAGAACTTCCTCTAGTAGTTCAGAATGTTTTGCTTGAAAATGAAAGGAATGTATCTCAAAATTGTTTAGTAAATAAGAAAATTTTGGCTCACACATTTTGAAAAGTATTCCTAGCTTTAATGTTAACATCAGGAATAATATATCTAAAGAGGCTTATCATGTCAGCACGTATTAATATATCTTTTTAGTCATCTCTTTTCATCTCTGGACTCTGATTATTTTCTGTTTTGGATTAATTATAAGGTAGATTTATCTTAAGGCTTGAGAGCAGTCTATGCCTGGAGTCAAAGAGTGAGATCAACACCACCTGAACAAATGGACTTACAGTGAGGGATAGGAGGTTTCTCAGAGAAAAAAATGTGTTCTGATCAAAACAACGGTTGAGAAATGCCAATCAGATGAACAACAGATGTTGCTAGATCTCCTATGCTTAACAAAATGAAGGAAATACTGACAGATATGCATACATGCATACCTCCAGACAATTCCTGAGAAAATTTCAGATCAAAGAAAGAGAATCTCCGAACACATTTTTGGAGAGGATGAATGGGCTATTTGCAAAGGAGCAAGAATCATACTGCCATCATACATCCTATAAGCAACACGGAATGTTAGAAGATATTGTGCTAAAATCTTTGAAATGAGAATATTATTGAAAATCAAAATTCTATATCCTTTAAAATCACTAATCACATGAAAAGGCAAAAGAAATACAATCCATCAAAAAATAATTTAAAAACTTATCTCCATGTGTCATTTTCTACTTCATTGTGATTAGAAGGAAGAATTCAAAAAGAAAGAAATTCTGCAAACTACAAAAAAGCAACGGTTCCATTAAGCAGTGCAATAATTATAAATCTTAGCATAATTATACAATATTACTAAGAATAAATCAATACAACTTAGAGAAAATTAACTCTATCTTTACGGAGTTTTCACTTAACAGTTTGTATAATTAAGAATATGGATGCTCTTTGTGATATGTTTCTTGTATCATAAAGAAAAATAGAAATGCTATTAGGAGCTCAAGGAAAAGCACTAAGGTCTATAATAAATTTAAAGCCCAAATGAAGCAAATTAGCATGTAGCAAAATTTATGTAAAGTGACTTTTATTAGAGTCCATTTACCCTTGATGGTTGGAACATTTTGAATTTTTATATAACAGCTTAGTGGGATATATTTCACATATTTAAAGTACACAATTCAAAGGTTTTTAGTATATTCATAGAGTTATACAGCCATCCCAAACATAAATTTTAGAACATTTTCATCAACCCCAAAAGTAACTCCATAATCATTAGCATGCTGTGCCCATTTCATCTCATCTCAACAACCCCCTACACCATCCTTCTTTCAAGCCTTAGGCAATCACTTATCTACTTTCTGTCTCCAGGGATTTGCCTATTCTGGATATTTCACATAAATGGAATCATACAATATGTGGTCTTTTATAACTGGATTCTTCCATTTAGCATAATGTTTCCAAAGTTCATACGTGTTGTAGCATGTACTTCAATTTGCATTAAGTTTTGCTTATACAATTTTAAGAGTAGAAGTTTAGAATTTTAATGTAGTTAGTTAAATGTTTTGAGCTTTCCCTTTGTGATCTACTCCTACCCCACTCCCAGGACTTTAAAAAAATATATTGTGGTAAGATATATGTAGCAAAATTTGCCATTTCAACCATTTTATGTGTATAATATTAACTACTTTCACAGTGTTGTATAATCATCACTTTAACTCCCCATTTCTTCTGCTTCCTACCCTCTTAATATACATTCTGTCTTTAAAATTTGCTTATTCTAGATATTTAATATAAGTGGAATCATACAATAGTTGCCTTTTAGTGTCTCACTTATTTCACTTAGCACAATGTTTTCAAGATTCATCCATGTTGTAGCATGTATCATTCCTTCATTCTTATGGGAGAATAAAACTCTATTTTATATATGTACCACATTTTGTTTTCAATTTATTTGTTGATGGACGCTTGAGTTGTTTCTACCTTTTGGCTATTGTGAATAAGATTGCCATGTATGTTCATCCTCAAATATTTGTGTGAGTACCTGTTTTTAATGATTTTGGATATATACCCAATAGTTAAATTGCTAAATTGTACAATAGTTTTATGTTTAAGTTGTGAGGAAACAAAAAAACTGTTTTCCACAGGGGCTGAACCACCTCTGGCAATGTACAAGGACTCCAATTTCTCCACATGCTTGCCAACACTTCTTATTTTCCATGTTTTGACTATATCCATCCTAGTACTATCAAGTAATTTCTGATTCTGGATTTGATTTACATTCCCCTAGAGATTAATCATGCTGAGCATCTTTACATGTGCTGGTTGAGCATTTGTATATCTTCTTTGGAGAAATATCTATCCATGTCCTTTGCCCATTTTTTTAGTTGGATTGTTTATCTTTCTGTTACTGAGTTACAAAAGTTTTCCCAGTACCACTGGTTGAAAAGACTGTTTGTTGCCATCTAATGGTCATGGAAACCTTGTCAAAAATCAATTGATCATTGATATAAGGCCTAATTTCTGGTTCTCAGTTCTATTCCAATGATTGATCTCTGTATCTATTCTTTTGTCAATACCATGCTGGTTTAATTACTGTTAATTACTTCTAAATTTTGAAATAGGAAGTGTGACTCCTCCAACTTCTCTCCCTTGTGAGATTGTTTTGGCCATTCTGAATTCCTTGATATTCCATGTGGATTTTAGGATTTTTAGGGATTTTCCAATTCTGCAAAAATTACCATTAGGATTTGATAGGGATTGCATTGAATATTTATACATTTTTAGGTAGTATTGACATCTTAGCAATATTATGTCTTTTAATCAAGGAACACTGGATGTCTTTCCATATATTTCTGTTCTAATTTCTTTTAGCCAAGTTGCCTAGAAATACTATTCATTTTTGTTTGTTAATCTTCTACCCTGCCACTTTCCTATATTTGTCTATTAGCTCTAACAGTGTTCTTGTGGATTCTTTGGGATTTTCTCTAAATATGATCAAGTCATCTGGTGATTGAAATAGTTTTACTTCTTCGTATACAATTTGGATGCCTTTTATCTATTTTTCTTGCCTAAGTGCCCTGGTACACACTAGTACCTTCTAGTATGATGTTGTATAGCAATGGTGAAAGCAGGCATCCTTGATAGTTTTCTTTTTTTTCTTTTTAATTAAAAAAAAACTGTATTGAAGTATATCTGAATGTATATAAACAAAAAGTATATAGTAAGAATGGTGACCTTACAAAACAAACAAGCAGAAAATCACATAGGGCTCCCATACATCACCCCACCACCAATAACTTGCATTGTTGTGAAACATTTGTAACAAATTCTGACAGACCATCACCAACGTGTTACTACTAGCTATAGTGCCTATCTTATATTTGGTATACTTTTCCTCAACCCACCCTATTATTTTGTTTTGTTAATAAACCTTATATTTACCTAAAGTGTACAATCAATAACATTTGATATAAGCACAGATTTCTGCATTCATCACTTCGATCAATATTAGAGCATTTTCATTACTCAAAAAATGAACTACTACTTGTATTTTTCTTGATCTTAGAAAGATAGCTTTCAGTCTTTCATCATTAACTACAATGTAAGCTGTACATTTTTTTATAAATGCCTTTATCATGAAATATTTTAATTTAAAGGTCAATTTTAAGGAACTTTTAATTTCCTTTTCAGAAAGGGTTTATTTCTGTTGTAACATTTTTATAACCTTGGCAATTAAAATACTATTTATTGGTCTTTAATTTTGAAGCTATATCTATATTGAAGTTTAGCTACTGAGCAGAATGTATATGTTATAAACCTGATCATAGAAAAGTAATAGTTTAACAAAAGATCAAAGTTGTGTGGAGAGGAAAGGTAAAGAAGTACAAATTTCTCATTTCATGTGACTGAGATACAAGTGATGCTATCTAAAGTAAATGACTAAAGAAATGGGAACATAAGCATATTATATAAAATGAAATCTAAAACTTAGAAGTACTAAAAATAATAATATGACTAATATATGTGAATTGCACATTTATGTGATTTCTTTCTTTTTTTTTTTTTTGGTTGTTTTTGTTTCTTAATATAGTTTTTTTAAATTTTTTAAGATACTTAGATTACATAAATATTACATAAAAATATAGGGGATTACCATATGCCCTGCTCCCAAACCCTCTGACATTTTCCCACATTAACAACATCCTTCATTAGTGTGGTACATTTGTTACAATTGGTGAATACATTTTGGAGCATTGCCACTAAGTGTGGATTATACTTTACATTGTAGTTTAAGCTCTATCCCACACAATTTTGTAAATTATAAAAAGATATATAATGGCTTGTATCTGTCATTGCAATGTCATCCAGGTCAATTCCAAGTCCTGAAAATGCCCCCATTATTACACCTGTTTTTCCCTCACCCTCCCCACAGAACTTCCAGTGGCCACGGCCTCCACATCAGTGATACAAATTCTTCCATTGCTAGAATCACAATATGTCTATACTAGATTACCAGGAAGTCTACTCTAATCCATTGTTCATTCAATGATCCTGAGAATTCTAGGATGGTGATGCCCACTCCACCTCTAATTGAGAGGGGGCTTAGATCCCATGGGGCAGATAGGTGGGACTACTTGCTTGTAGTTGCAGACTCTCTCTGTTCCTTGGGATAGTCGTTGCCATCATCATCTCCTTGTTAGTTGTCCTGTTTGAGTTGAATGAAGTGGTGGACAGAGTAGTTGCAACTCTGTTGAGATTCAGGGCCCAGCTGGCCCATGGGCAGCCCCAATATTTGTCTCCTGGACATACATCTATCAACTCTAGCACTAACTATAGGTTCAAATAGAAGGGGTAGAAGAGCCATGTATGAGGAAAACACACCTGAGTCCATACCATCACACTGGGAAGCATAAGATCTCAAGTAGGGTCCATTGGCAGGTAACCCAACTCCTGAGCTGTCCGCCCTGCCTATAGTGTCTGGATGTCTCTGCTATTTGAGGCAATATTTACTTTGGCAGTCAATGAGATCCTACTGAATTGTGCATAAGTGTAACCTCTGGAATGACCTCCTGACTCACTTTGAAATCTCTTAGCCATATAAAATCATTTGTCTTTACCCTTCTTCCCTTTTGGTCAATGTCTTTTTCCACATGCATTGCTAGTTGGTGCTTGATAGTAATCCCTCCAAGTCAGGGAGGCTCATTTCCAGGATTCATGCCCCACACTGGGGGGAAAGTAATGCTTTATATGCTGAGTTTGGCTTACAGAGAGGCCACATTTGAGCAACAAGGAGGCTCTCAGGAGGTAAATCTTAGTCACCATATAATACTAAGCTAAGTTTCCATTTCAAAAGTAAATGTTCATAAGTACATTCATCAATTTCAAGGGTGTGTCAATATCCTTCCTCCTTCACTGCCTCTGCACTCAGAGGATACTTGCTGTCCCATTAGAGAATGTGGCAGAGCTCCCAGGATGGGAACTCAATATTATTTGGTTATAGTGTGAATCTCCACCAACCGTGACAATGCCCAATGAACACTTGAACACATTTATATGCCTTATAGGTATGCTCCAGGTGAACCTCCTCCTATGCATCCTCCATCACTGACACCCCACACCAATGATCATTCCCTGCTACAGTTGTAACTCTTGTGTGATCTTAAACCTCTTTAAAAATGAAGCTAAGAAAATAACCAAATACAATTAATAAGAAAATGAAATAATAGTAATAGTTATAAAAATAACAAAATACTAAAATTTTAAAAACAATTTGGAGTAATTAAATAATAATTAAAAATGTAAAATTTAAAAAACCTGGCATTATATCTTCATCACTGAAAGAACTGTTACTTCGTATATACAGTGACATTTTCTTCTGTTTATTCCCCTAGTCTTATTTTTTTTCATTTTGTTTCAAAGAAGCTTTAGGTTACAGAAAAGTCACATACAGAATATAGGGGATACCTATATACCCAACATCCCCCCCTTTCCCCCTTTCCCCATTAGTAACATTTTACAAGTGGATGGTACATTTGTCACAAATGATGTATAAATATTGAAGCATTGCTACTAACCATGGTCAATGATTTATGTTATGGTTTACATTTTGAACCATACACTTTTATAAATTTTAATGAAATTTAACATGGCCTGTATCCATCATTGCAAGGTCATGTAGAACAATTCCATTGTCCCCAAAATGTCTCATGTTCCATCTATTCTATTCCTCCATCTTCTTTCCCTTGTGACCCATGGCAAGCACCAAGCTTCATTCCTTAAAGTACAAGATTCACATTTACTTGTAACAACATTGAGGGCTTGACATACTGTCCTTTCCTCCCCTATTGGGCTCTACCTCTGCTCTCAAGAGACTCGCACTCCTCAATTTGAGAACTTAGCAGGAAACACCAGAATGGGAGTCCAACAACTTTCCACTCATTTTGTGGGTCTCCACCCACTGAAATAGCACACTATGACAAGATAAACACTCACACACTCCCTAGAAGCCTGCCCCAGGTACACCCTATCCTGAATGCCCTCCACATCCAACACCCTAAACTCGCAACCCTCCTCCTGCCATATTGCCAAAAGACCTTACTCAGTGATGTAGTTTCAACCACATACTCACAAATCCCCAGTGTCCACCTTTTCCCTACCCCAACCATCACCCCAGGTCCAAAGGTACACTGAAACTATTGGGTTTGGTGGTGCTGGTTTGTTAAAGAGTAGGGTGGGGAGGGTAGGTGGAATATATGCTGATTTCTTAAATTAAATCCTTTAATATTTTTGAAGAATAGTAGGCCATTATTTAGAATTAAATATATAATTATAAGAAAAATATAAGCTAAAACAGTAAACTTTCTATGTTTGGGACTCAGATAGTAAGGATAGGATGGGCAGAAAAAAATTTAATTTCCATCTTTACCCTTCAGAAACATAATAATAAAACTAACTAAAACAAATTAAAAATATTTATCTTCAACATGTAGCCAAATCTAATGAATCAGATATTGTGAGACAGAATTCTAAGGGCCTATTTTTAAAATCTTCCAAGTAATTCTTTCACACAACCACATTTGCTTACCACTGCTTTAACCACACACTACGATGCTTTCAATACTCTTGCTATTACATCCAAATTGAAAGTTGATAATTAATAATCTAGATTTTAGAAATTTAATTAAAGAATTTATTTGACATATAAAGTCTGAAAAATAATCACTTGAATTGTCATCCCGTGCATATTTAACTTATAAACCATGAATCACAGGCTTGTTTGACCATCTGCTCATGGTTATAACAAGCATATATTAAGGAAAGATTTACCTAAAGAAATAAAATTTACTTTTAAAGGGCTGAAGTGTAAATATAATGAGCCAAACTATCATAGTCACATATACTCAATGTCCATTGATTTTAGGCATTTATTTCATTACTTCTTACTCGGATTATCTAACCTATATTTTGCTATATTTAGGATTGAGGAAAATACCACTGCTACTTCTTTTTTCAATTATACTTTTAAATTTTAACATAAGGAATTGGGAAAAGATACTTCTATCATATTTTTCTTCTTAATTTCAAGTTAGGTAAAGTCAGAATATAAAAATATATAGACTACCTGGCTTTGGCCAGCTCGACTGGAGGCTGCAGCCAGCTAGGTACGAGGGCAGCAGGCAGAAGTGAAGGAGTGGTTCTGAGTGGATTTAGGGACGGGAGACTCTGGTGCAATGCAGGGTCTGCCCCAGCCCTCTGCTCGCCCAGGTCCCCACCCTCTCTCCCTGCAGTCCCCAGAGTATGAGTCTGAGGCCACAATGAAGCCAGGAGAAGAAGGAGATGTGGTGGCCACTGCAGGTGACTCCTGGACTGAGAGCTTCAAAGGGGCCATGCAGCTGGCACTGCGAGAAGGACAGGAGGCACCATAAACAGAACCCAGGACCTCTCATGTGCTTGGTGGATGTCCAACTACTTGAGTCACATTTGCTTCCCTACTGAGTTTTTAGAACCTTCTGCTCTCATATCCACCACTTCCATGACCAGATCCATAACCACTGCCATAGGAGGTACTGGAAAATGAACCTAGGGCTTCCTACATGGGAAGCAGGCACTCAACCACTGAGCTACATCCATTCCCCAATGAGAGTTGTTTTGTTGTTGTTGTTGTTTGTTTTTGAGAGGTACCAGGGCTTGAACCTGACACCTTATACATGGGAAGCAGGTGCTACACTGCTTGAGCTACCTCTGCTCCCTTCTGTATATCTTCTTGACTATAAGATGGGCACCAGACTTTACAGAATCCCTTCTAGAAATAGCTTGGTTTGATTCCAATTCATACCCCTTATTCCTGGGTGGTCCAGCACACACTGCTGCACCCAACTTTTCAACACGAGAAAGTCACAAAACCAAAGCCACTGAAACATTTGGTTTGGATGTCTCTCATCGCCACACAATCTGTGAATATGTCCATTTCTCAAAATATTTTCTTCAACTATCATCTGTAGTTTCAAAGCTTAAAGCACCAATAAACAGTTTTCTCAAAAAAAATATATATATATACATCTTGTGTGTGGTGTATAGTGTGTGTGTGTGTTTGTGTTCATGTATGTGCAAGCCACTTTTAAATGATACAAAATAGTGGCCAGTGTTTCCTAGGAAGTTTCATTATCCATCTTAATGAAGAGTTATAACATTTTCTACAGAAAGTTCTTTTGTAAAAATCCTCTTCTTTTTTAGTTCCATTTTCAATATTACAGAGTAATTAAATATTTTAATTGTCATTTCCATATGATTTAAAATTTGACTTAAAGCTGTTGTTTCATACACTAATCTAGTTATCTTAATCATATTTAACCTTGAAAAGATATTTTTTCACTGATCTTTCTTTTAAATAATATCAAAATGTAAATATCAAGTTATGCGATTCTATATATTTTTTGAAGATATAAATGCTTTTCTTCTTTTTTTAAATTAACTTTTTATTGCCTTTTTTTTAAAGATACATAGATCACTCAAAATATTACATTAAAACAATTTAAGAGGTTCCCATATACCCCACTCCCCACCCCACCCCTATACCTCCCATATTAACAACCTCTTTCATCAGTGTGCCACATTCATTGCATTTGATGCATATGTTTTGGACCACTGCTACACCACATGATTATAATTTACATTGTAGTTTATACTCTCCGCTAGGCCATTCAGTGGGTTATGGCAAGATATATAATGTCCTGCATTTGTTCCTGCAATATCATTCAGGACAACTCCAAGTCTCAAAATTATCCCCATATCACACTTCTTCTTTCCTCTCCCTCCTGTCAGCAACTCCCATGGCCACTGTCTCTACATCAATGATACAATTTCTTCCATTGCTAGAGTTACAATAATTCTACAGTAGAATACCAGTAAGTCTACTCTGATACATATTTTATTCTTCCATCTTGCCTACCCTGGGATGGCAATGTCCACTCAACCTCTAAATTGAAAGAAGGTTTAGATCCCATATGGCTGATGGATATATATTTCCTAATTTAACACTTAATATGACATGAAAAAATATAAAATTTAGTCAAGAGGATGACATTTATTTTTCATTCATTTCTGCAATTTTTATGGATTCTATCTTTAAACAGGAAAACATTATCCAATAACCCATACACTGAACTCGTCACTAGGTAATTACCTATACAATTAAGAAGAGGGGAACACATATAGAGAGAGCTGCCTTGAAGGTGTGATCAATAAGGGAAACTGTGAAGACTTTGTAGATAAATTGACTTTTGAGGGGAGTCATAAAACATGAAAATGTGTAGACCAGGTAACTTAGGACATGGACATTCTAGTCAGTTTTTTAAAAAAGATTTATTTCTCCCCCTATCCCTTGTTGTCTGTCTATCCCTTGTTGTGTCCATTTACTGTGCATTCCTCTGTGTCTGTTTTCTCTTTAGTCAGCACCAGGAACTGATCCTGGGACCTTCCAGAGTGGGAGAGAGGCACTCAGTCTCTTGTGCCACCTCAGCTCCCTGGTCTGCTGTGTCTCTTATTGTCTCTCCTCTGTGTCTTTTTTTGTTATGTCATATTGCTGCACCAGCCCTCCACATGGGCTAGCACTCTGCATGGACCAGCACTCCCTGCATGGGCCAGTCGTCCAGGCAGAACAGCTCATCACGTGTAACAGCTCTCTGCTTGGGCCAGCTTGCTTTCATCAGGAGGTCCTGAGAATCAAACCCTGGACCTCCTATATGGTAGACTGGAGCCCAATTGCATGAGCCACATCCACTTGCCTCTAATCACTTTTAACACCAAGAACAATGGAAAGGAGGCCTGAAAGATTATAACATGATCAAGAACTGATATTCATTTAGAATGATTTAGCCATAGAACATCAGATGGGCAGAATGGAATACAAGGTTGGACAGTTAGTTTTATGGAAGGTCTTAGAAGGTTTTCTTGTCACGTCATGGAATTTGGTCTTAATTGCACACACTCTTGAAGTGTTTATCCTGATCTAGAGAAATATTGTTTTCTCTCTGAACCATAATCAGGCAACTATATTGAAGGGTTTTAACAAATGATTGAACCAATCATGTCTGAGGTTTAGAAAGTATAATATAGGTAAAAAATTCTTAGAAGTAAAAGGGGACAATTCATAATGACCCAAATTTTCAATTAGCCTGAAAGCTAATGTGGAGCAAAATCTAAAATTACAATAGGGTATATTAATAAAACTCTTGTAGAAACTGATGGAAGAATAGACCAAGTATTAGCAAATATATTAAATATTTGAAAAATCCGTAGATATGAACCTATATTCAAAACATATTAGCAATATGCTTATAGGTTTATAAAAAAGATAATGTATTATAATCAAATTTAGGTTATTCCAGAAATATGAGTTTGGTTTAACAGTTCTTGAACATCATTTGATATCATTATCCACATTAACAAAATAAAGGGGACAATTACATGCTTATCTTAATAGATGAAGAATGAACAAACATTTGATATAATTGAATATTTCTTGTGAAAAAGTTTTTAGCAAACTAAAAAGAAAAGAACACTCCTTCATTAAACAGAGTGTGTGTTTGTATAACTACCGTAATATTTCATAATAAAAAGTAAAGAAATACTTGCCTCAATTGGGAAAAATTAAGAATATCCATATGACTTTTTATTTATGAGAAGTCCTAGCCAGGGTAATAATGCAATAAAAATGAATTTTAATATAAGAAATATTAGTAATAATTAGTTAATAACACCACCATTATTTACAATAATTATTTAAAAAGAAAGTTATAAAAACCAATAGAAATTACAATAATTGATAAAATACAGGGTCAATATACGAAAATCAACTCTATTGCTTTAAGTGAGTAGCAAGTAATTAAAAATTAAACTAAAAAGGAATTAAATCATTTATAATAACAATATTTGAAAAAAATAAAATCTATGGATAAATCTAATGAAAGATGTGCTGAAAGTCATCAAATAAATTATATGCATCATTGAAAACATTAATAAAGTGAAAATAGAACATAGAGCATATATTATATTCATAAAATAGTTTTCTTAATGTTTTAAAGACATCAATACCTTCCAAGATATTCAATAGAATACCAATAAAATAATCTTTTTGTTTCTTTGTCTTTGTTACAGAAATTACCAAGTTGTTTCTAAAATTGATGTGGAAACTTAACAAGTAAGAATGTCCTAGATGTATGTGAAGAGACAGTAAAAGGTGGGGAGACATTCTTCAACAGATATCAAGATTTATATTTAAGCCATACTAATTAAGGGAGTAAGGGATAGACAATGGATTAGAAACAGAGTCCAGAAGAAGCTCTTTGCACTTGGTGTATTGCCAAAGTGGCATGGTAGGTAGTGGGAAATTGTAGTCTTTTCATACTTCCATGAAAGGTTGACTGAATATACATATGCACAGATAAATAAATAGCTATGAGACATAATGATAAATAAACTTGATCCTTATCACATATACAAGTAATTAAATAATTCCAGGTAAATTTTAGAAGAGCAAAATAAATCTTCCAGAAGAATACAAAATCTTGAAATAAACAACCATTTATTAAAAAGAATTAATATCAAAGAATAAAAATTTTGCTCAATTAGAAAACATTAAAGTTTCTAAGAGTCATCCATTTGATGACAGTATAAAAGAGAGAGAAGGAAAATTATATGAGTAGGAGATAATGTCTCAACAAAAGTTTATATTATAATAAATAGCAATTCCTATCATTCAACAAGGAAAAGAAAGACAAGCTAAGAGAATAACGGGCAAGAAATTTGAACAATTACCACACAACAAACACATTCAAATCACTAATATACTTATTAAAATATACTTAACCATAAGGTGATCAGTATGATTAAAATGTAAAAGTCTGACAATTCCGAGTGGTGCATATGGGAATGAAAACTACAAAGAAATCAATGTTTTTACAAAGGGATTTATGAATATAGTGACCAAGAAAAAATTGGGGAGTAAGAAAGATCATGAAAATATGGTCATGACCTCTGTGTGCGTGTGTCTGAGTGTGAAATGTGGGCTTGTGTGTGTGTGAGAGAGAGAGAAGGCAATCTAACAATATGCACAAGATGCTTTGATATTTAAAAATCAGTGACAGACAAAGAGAAAGGGAGAGGGAGAAAGGGAGGGAGACTGTGATGATATGCACAAAAAGCTAAGTTATTTGTTCTGGCTGGTGAAATAGATGTATTTTAATTTTCTTCATATTAGATGTATGTTTTCAATATTCTGGGATGAATAAAAACTTGTTGTATGATTATATTAAACAACATTTTACAAGAAAAGCAAACAAATGATGATATAGGGGAATGAAGTACTCTAATTCTCTTCTTTCCAGATGAGGGATCCCCACTGAAACAACACTTTTAGCCCTTTGTCTTGCTTTACTGTCCCGGACACATCCAATTTAACCCAGGGCAATAGGAGTAAACTATTTCTTTGGGACTTTTGGAGGATAAAATGTTTCTGTCTCCCAGTCCCTTCCTTTCACTCCTTTTGTGGTTTCACCTGCCTTCTGAGATTCTGCTTGGTTTGACCTAGGTGGGTCTGTGCTTCATGGAACAGACCCTGAGCTAAGGAGGGTCTCTGTGAAGAAAAGACTTTCTTCATGGGTAGAGCATTAACAAGCCATTGCTGCTACCACAGATCTAAGCAAATTGTTTTCCTTATCAATTTTATCAGTGATAAAACATATTACCCTCTCAATTTCTCTGACTCCTCTATCTTTCAATTGAATCTCAATTTAGACATAAATTATATTATTTGTAAGCTCTCTACAATGCCAATGAACAAATGAAAATGTGGCAACACAACTATCATTTGAGTTTCATTGTTTTTCTTTAAGATGACTATATTATAATATTTTATTGCATATTGAATCAAAAGGTATAAGCTTTTTCTACCTCATTGCCTCAGTTTCCAGTTTTGTCCTGGAATGACAAACTAGAAGAGTAAACTATTTCTATGGTCAGGATTGGTTTTAGAAGTGGCAGAATAAAAGCTGTCATTGTTTAGGCAAAAGTTAAAGTTGTAGAATATGGGGAAAGGGAATGAATTAGAAAGCAGGAAATGGAATATTGCAAAGAACATTTCAAAAATGTAATCCTTCCTCATGATAATATCTAACAATTTCCCTGCATTAATCTGTGGCTCATTTACTTTAAGTTAATAAAGGGTTTTGTGATTAGTGTTTCAGAGAATAGGCTCTAGTGTTAAATTCTCTGAGTTCAAACCCCAGCTCTGTTACTTAATGGATCTGTTTTTTAAGGTACTTGATCATTTTATGGCTGAGGTTTATAATCAGTGGAGGAGGATAATGATGGAACCTACCTCATAGAGTTGTGTAGAAGAAGTGAGAAAATACGTATAAAGCATTTTTACTACATCAGTGCAATGATATAAAATTTATTACTATTTATTACTATCTTTACCATGCTAACATGGAACATTTGTCTTCTGTATATTAAAGATAAAATTATGTAATTTCCATATTAGCTGACTATAAACTCAAGTTTTTCTTTAATTATAATCTTTTTGGCTTGCAGCTTCTTAGAATTTCTTCTCTATGCACAGCCCTGAAGCTCCCAAGAGCCAATGAAAAATACAAACACTTACTTGGATTTATTATTTTGATCTTACATGAATCCACACTATCTTCTTCTTGTTTAGTAGACTGGAGATGAGTTAACGCACTAGCAGGCCAACAGTATTAAAGTTCTAGTACTTAAAATAAAGGGACTTTTCTTTTTCCCATGGTTTTGCCACTAACAGGCCCCAAAGCCCCCAATTGAGAGTCAAGTTATCAGATGACTGTCAAGAGAGTCATAATAAATGTATTGAAATCTCAGGGGCAGAATCTCTTTTTATCATTATTTCCATGGTCTATAAGTCATTAAGAATATGTGAATGCCTTCACAGCATTGCAACTTGGTGCTTTGAAGGGTGGGCTCACATGATACGTGTTACACTTTCCCTTTAAAATAAACTCAGAAAACAGTCCCAAATGCCTTTAGCAACTTTAGGACTGTGTCTAGTTCAAAATCATCTATACTTAGAAAAGACTTTTTCCTTAAAGTATTGTCAATTCCTGGTTGCTTTCAGAAGTGTTTTCCTTTTTTGATTTGTTTGTAAAGCCTCAATCTACAATTACTGGAATCATTATATTTTGTTTTATAAACTTTTTTTTAATATGATAAAATACTTTCAAGGAAGCACTATATTTTAAGATACTCAATTTAGAATAAGTAAATGCCTTAAAAAAGTAAACAAATATATAACTGAAGCAGCAGTTATATCTGAGAGATGTATTCTGGAGTTTAACTCTAGGTTTTTCTCTATTTTTCACAATTTTCTTCCAAAAACATCCATTAAAAAATGATAGGGAGTAATAAAGCTATTAAAATGGAATATAATATATAAAAGCATTTGGTAAATTGTAAATCATTATATAAAGGTAAGGAAATATAATTTTTCTTGTATGTCCCATCAGGGAATACCCAAATTACATATTTTAAATCACATTTCATTTCAGGTATAAGAATGTTCTCTGCTTACATGAAGCACCTCAAAGTGCCTTTCAAATAGTTGTTAATCTCCAATACAAATATTGTATTAATCTTCACTATATTTCTTTGAGGTTATTACTATTTTTTCTACTTTATGGGTAGGGAAATAGAAGTAGATTTGTTGATTATCTCAAGTAATGCAATAGGAACTCAATATTGACTTTACATTTTATTGCCACCACAATTCTGCATGATGAGGAAATCGATCAAGATATATATAATACTGAGAAAAGGTGTATTATAATCCTCTGCATGCCAAGGAAATATACAAAAACCAAAATCTTTAAGGATATCTAAAGGAGGGGCAAATTTAAAAAGGTGATAATATCGATTTTATTCTCTTATATAAATGGCAATATTAATTTTTCAAAGTATAGTAGAGCATAATTAGAAAAACAAAACCAATATAACATGTATATAAAGAGATTATAAAGAAAGAAATATATGAAGTGATTATAGCCAAATGAAAGATAATAATAAATTATATTAAAACTGCATATATCCTTCTCCACAATCCAGCTTTTTGTATGAAGTGAACTTGGGGTAAAATGAGCAAGTCAAAAGATTTCACAGCCCTAGGGATAAAACATCATTATTACACTTAGGGAAAAACAAAGCATGTAAGTATGTGAAAGGGACATAGAATTTTTTGTGCAAAATGAAAAAAATTAATAGGAAAAATATTATGGCATAGTTTTTGTGAACCACAACCTAATCAAGATTATGGCAATCAATATTTATTTCATTAACTTGGGGAAATATTGGCTATAAAGTGCTTTTATTGCCCTTTCCTCTCCAAAGAGGTCAGACAGGTGAATTTTAAATTCTGGATAATATCACTGCACTAAAAGTCATTCAATTACCTTTGGTTCACAGGCAAATCATATTGCTTTTGAAATACATAATGCTGGCTACTGTGTAAATTGCTCTTTACCGATGACTGAAACAGGGGAATTACAGTAAAATCGTAGTAAAAATTCTTTATAAAGAAAAAAGAAGCTTTATTAATTATGTAACAGCATTCTCATTGCACACCTACGATATTGTCTATATTGTCATTTACCTCTCCTTGTTTATATCCATGCAAAAGGTGGAAATATCTTTCCTCATATCAAATATTCACTACCTTGATTCAGTATTGATCTTGTTCTCTTACTTCCTTTCATGGATTTCCTTCAGTTATATTTTCACTTTCATGTAGTTGAGTCTTTCTCTTTCCACGCCTTTTATGTATGTTAGAACAAAATAAGAAAAAAATGAAATTTTATATTGTGTGTATATAAAAGCATATTTTTGTAAATATAATTCACTAGAAATCTTAACTAAAAATATACAAGAGGTTTTCACTTAAATGTGAAAAAAAACAATAACAGGACAGTGAGAAAATCACATGCATGCTAACATGCATTCATATATTAGCCATTTATGTGATTTCCACTCTAATCTTTTCTTCTACTATCATGTAGTCATTGTTATATATTCTTCATTTCTGCTTTATAATTTCTTATAGTTATTTATAATCCCTGAATAAGATTCACTATTTCTATGTTTTAACCATAAATATATCATTGCAAAAATATCCTTCAACTATTTCCTTATTTCCATAAGCAATTGGTTTTGTGAACCAATATTGATTCTTATAAATTAAGTTTTTCTACTTCACTGCTATATACATGTAATGAAAGAATAAATTACATTTTATTTTTAAGTTCTTCTGATTGGTGTATTTTATTCCTGTAATAGGAATTTTTCTGTTTTTGTCTCATGAGCCTAGATATCAGAAACCTAGTAATATGTCAAATCAAGGTGCACATTTCTGAACTGTTTCTGTAAACCTGTAAGAGTAGTATTAGTAAACAGACAGGCAGCATTAGCATCATCTGAATGTTGGTAATAAATTCAAATTTCTGGGCACTGTCCATGACCTACTGAACCAGACTGGGTGTGGCGGCCCAATAAAATTGGCATTCAGTAAGTTCCCCACGTGATTCCTATGCATGCTAATGGTTTGAGAAACCTTATCTTAGAAGTATCTGTCTTAGGTTTGCTAGGCTAATATCACAAATAGCACAAACTAGGTTTGTTTTAAACAACAGAAATTTATTAGCTGTTTCAGAGACTAGAAGGCTTGCTTCTTCCCGGTATAGATAGCATTTTGGCTGGCTGGCAATCATTGAGTTCTTTGGCTTTCCCTTCATTTGGTGTTATCCTTTCCTTTCTCTTCCAGGTCCCATTGACATCCAGCTTCCATCTGCAAATCATGGCTTTCTCTATGTCTGAATTTCTCCTGTTTATAAAGGAATTCAGTAATCCAGATTAATTCCAGCCTTATTCTATTGAGTCACACCTTAAATAAGTTCACAAAAATGCAAGGTATTTGTGGTGGCGTAATGTATAGGAACCCTGTATGATGATATGCATGTTTGTTTTATAAATTCACAGTTTTTACTATATACTTATTGCTTATGATGTTTATACATGAATCATAAACCTCAATTATTAATAAAAATGTTATAAAATAACACATTTAAGGGATCCTATTTACAAGGGTTTATACCCACAGGAATATAGATCAAGACTAAGAATATTTCTAAGTTAAGGTTCATAAATCAATCCACCACAGTGTCTTAACCCCAGACTCACAATAAAGATACCTTTAGAGTCATTAGGGGATTTTAGAAGAGGATTTTTTTTTTTTTAATAAAGGGTATTTATTTGGGGTAAAAACTTGCAGTTACAAGATCCTAAAGAGTTCATCTCAAGGTACCATAAGAGGTACTTTCTCATCCAGGTCAGTCATCACCAGTTGAAGTAAGGTGGCTGTCCTGGTCTCTCCTTTCTTCTTCCTCTTAAGGCTCCATGGTCCAGCTTGTTCTGATCTCAGCTGTAGGCTGGCATAGGGTTTGTTTCCTTTCAGACTTCCTCTGCTCAGCCTCTCTGTTCTTTTCAGCTGCAAACTATCTGGCAAATGGCTCATCTCTCTTCCTGGGATCAAAATTCTCTATTCTACTGTGTCTATGGAGATCTTTTTCTTCCTTTGCCTTTTTCTGTGTGTCTTCTTAAGTGAGTATCCATTTATATAGCCCACCAAGGGTGGGGACTTAACCTGAGTTACACCCTGCTGACATGGTTTAATCAAAGCCCTAATCTTAACATAATTTAATCAAAGACATCTCATCTGAATCTAATACAATCAAAGGGTATCATTCCCAGAGGAACAGACCCATTTACAAACATCTCTCTTTTGGGAATTAATAAATAACCTCAAATGGCCACATTCCCTTATCTATTGAAGACCAATATTTTATTACAAAAAAGAAAGACTGAAATTAGTAAAAAAAATATTTTAATGCAAAATACAAGCCTTCAGTCATTACAAATCAAGTCTGACACTTTAAGAATGTAAAGGCAAAAAAGTTCTGCCAACACTCAATAGAGCATTGGTCCAACACTTTCAGCAGGAAAATGTCTGTTTTTCACAGGCAGCCCCATATTTAAAGAATGTAAACTTATTCTCACCAACAAATCTGGCAGGCAGAAGCATCTGTAGGCAAAAAGGTCATAGTTTCCTGTTAATTCATACCCAAAGCTCTAGCAGTTTTTTTCAGATAGAAGAGGATTTTTGGAAACAGTTCTTCTATGAGGTCACAGGATAAGGGTGCTTGTCCCACAGTGACCCCCAAGTCTAATGAAAGGACTGAAAGAATCTGTGTTGGGAATTTAATATGCATTTCCTGTGGCTGGGGTATAAAATGGAAGGATGTCAAATTTCTGCTTGACATCTGTACTGCACTAGAGATTGACTAGCTATCTGCTGATGGACTAGCCAAAGTAGAGATTTCTCTAGCAGTGGGATTTGCCTGAATTCCTAGATATTTTTAGCAAAATACATTTGAACTTTATCCCATATATTGGGTGTGGAGAACATGACAAGAAAGTTCATGTGAGTGATCCATAAAAGACACCTGGAGAGGAAAATAGACATTAGCAGGAAGCTGGGAAAGTCAACAAATCACTTGACATAACCAGCTGGAGGAAAGTGCTGTTGAGATTTCCTTATTGGTGGGAGAGTTTCCCTGAAGAACCACAAAAGCACTCCAGGATAGCAGCCTACTTTTAACACCTTCCAAGCCAGCAGAAGAAAACGCTGAACAGTCAATGTAGACTTCGTGTGTCATTTAATTTCCTTCCTTTCATTTCATTCTTAGACTTCCATTCTAAGGAGGTAAGACACTGTTAAGGTAAGCACTGATGACAGGAAGAGAGAAGGAATAATCTGACTACATTCTCAGTCTCAGAAACAGGGTTCCCATTCACTAAAATGTGGAACTCAAGTTTGAAAAGAATATAACTTGAGTTATTGATTAGTGTATGGGGCTTGGCATTCTATTATTTTTATTTTGATAATGTTTCATGACTTAGAATAATTAGAAAAGATTAATGGAACCCATCCAAATTTTCAAAGTGAAATAAATAACTCCATTGAAAAAAGAAAAAGAAATATTGGGAGATGAAAAAATTATTTTACTACTTTATGATTCATGTTTGTTCATCATACTGGTTTCTGGTTGATACCCTCCAATATTTGCTTATAAGAAATACTAGTCATGCTTTATATAACTATAGGCATATGTGTAATTATTTATCTAAAATAGATACTTATAAACAGAATTCCTGGATCTTAGAGTACATGTCTTGTAAGTTGTTTTAGATACTGTCAAATTGCATTCCAATGTGTTTGTACCAATTTGTACTCCCACAGCAATAGATAAATAGGTGTTTTTCCATACCCTTTCCAACCATTTTGTTTATGATACAATTGGGATTTTAGCCATATCTAAATTTTAAATGTTGAAGTATTCAAATATCATTATTTCCATTTATTATTGTTATATTTCTGCATTTTATGTCATGTTTAAGAAAACATGAACTTCTGCAAAATCATTAAAAATTGCTTTTAATTCTTGTACAATTTAAGATCATTTGCATTTAAACTTTTTCCTGATAAAGTTTGGTTCATTATGAAAAAATCAATATAGAGGCAGTTGCCCTAATACCATTTGTTGTTTAGATTATTTATCTACTGTTCTGCACCCTCTAATTGTAAAACAGTCTTGGAATATAATTGTACTTTTTCAAAAAGTGGCTGTAAACATACACACAGGTAACACACATAAAATGTCAATCCTCATTATCCTCAGGTTTTGTATGTACCAATTTGCCTACTTGCTAAGGTTTATTTTTAATCCCAAATCCATACTTAGAGCTTTTGCAGTCATTGACGGACATAGTCACAGCTGGCAAAAAAATTTGAGTTGCCCGAAGCACATATTCCCAGCTGAGGTTGAACAAGGCACTCTATCTTCTTTTCTCAGCTCTTACACTGTAAATGAGTATCCTTTCTGCAGCAAATTTAGTGATAAATTTTTCACATTTTTGTGCTTTATATTGGTGATCTCGCTGTTTAAAAGGCCCCCAAGCATAGTGCTGAGGTGCTAGCTTGTGTTCCTAAGCACAGGAAAGTTGTGAAGTACCTCATGTAGAAAATACATGTGTTAGCTAAACTTCATTCAGGCATGAACTACAGTGCTGTTAGCCATGGGTTCAACATTAATGAATCGACAATATCTATTGAATAAGATGTCTTTAAACAGAAACACATAAAACAAGGTTATGTATTGATCAGTTGACAAAAAATGTTCTGACCAGAAGCCCGCAGGGATCTAGATAAACTTTATTTCTCCTGAAGCAAAGGTAGAATATTTGCTAATTCAATATTTGCAGTGACTCTAGAGAACATAATTACCTTGAATAGTGACAACTGTCTATGTACACACAAACCTATGTATAAGTGTTATATATATATATATATATAGCATTAGTGTCTGTGATCATGTGTATATGTACATCTGTTTAATTAGACTTATTTAAGGTTACATATGCATTGATAAAATACAAATTGTAATTATTTTCTCAAATATTTTTCTGAGTTTTTGCATGTAAGAACCATAAAAGGAGTTACTTTTTAAAAACATGATTTCACATAGGCATATTTAAATGATAGTTACAGATGATGGTTATTTTTGAAAGGGAAAGCATTTAACAAAAATGCTAGGTATGTGTTACATCAAAATAGCTATGTTATTTTAATTAAGACTTGGTTGGAGTATTATTTTTCTTTCTAGAAACATGAGAAAATAGATATCAAGATGCTTTTTCAAACTTTATGCTCTTTTTTCTTTAATTTTGTTTCTAGAAATCTATCCTAATGAGTAATCAAAAACAATTACCAACATTTAACTCTCATATTGCTTATTGCAACGGCATTCTTAAAAAAATAATAATTTATAAATAACCTATATGTAAAGGATAGTTTAATGATTAAATAAATATTTGAATGAAGATGATGGAACTTTATATTCCATTAGAATTTAGTTTTTAAATTTGTTTAGTCACATGGGTAAATGTTATTATATTCATATACAAGAAAATCACTTTAAACAAAATGAAAACAGTAAGCTACACAATAAAGTGCACAAAATATTTTAAATAAAAATTGCTAAATAAAATGTATATGAGTAAGTTGCATTGGTTTGTAAAAACAAATATATCAAAAAATAGGTATGGAGGGATAAAAATATGTGTTTTTTTTTCACAAAGCATAAAAATTAAAGGGGAGATAGTGAAATGATTAACTTTTCCTTTATATTTACATTTATTATTTGCAAGCATTTATTAGGGAAAATGAATATGTATAGAATTATCCCAATTTTAAATAACATAACATATATACATATGTATCAATAGAAAAAATGAAATATTTTGCCAGAGTATTAATAATTATTATTTTTATTTCCTTCTTTGTTTTCAATTTTTGCTCTAATTTCCCAGCTATTTTATATTGCTTACTAAGAAAGAATATTCATTTACCAAAATGGTTATATCCTAAATTTGTTTGAAGTATTTGATAGCAACCCAAATATTAATTTATGTATGCATCCATATGTACCTAAAGTAATCTCCAGAAGAAAAAACTGGAAATTAAACCCAATAGTAGTGGTTATTTTAATGTCAGTGATATGAGTAATTTACTTATTTAAATATTTTCCATAGTTTAAATATTTTCTACAATTGGCATATATTATATAAACATCATTGAATTTATTTTCATTTTTAAAGTAAGTGTTGAGGAATAAAATAGCAATGCAATTTTAACTACCAGAAACTGGTAATAGTTGAATTTCTCAATAGTAAGGGAGCTACAGAGATCTATCATAAAACAAATATTTCTCTCTCTGTCTGAACAACTAGTATCCAAATTTATAACAATAAGCAAGTGCCACTCTTGCTGCAACCAGTATCAAAGTTGACAGATAAGCCCTAGAGCAGGTGGATTGCTTCAATTATTTGCCATCTATGATGAATACAAAATAACTTATAAAAGCTTTATGGAGATCCGTAGAATGCTGGCAATAGCTCAGAGCAATATGACATTGATGATAAAGCTTGGGCAAGATAAAAGATTAAAAAAAAGAGAAGGCATTGTTTCTTGTGGCCTTTAGTTTGGCAACCATTTAACTATAAATGCAACAGCTGGCCACTGAAAGGACGGTATCAGGACCCGTTCAAGAGTGCTGAGATGCGATGCGATTGGCAGGCAGCCTATGCATTTGAGATGAAATAAACCCAGCAACTGGATTATTCAGCAGCTGCCCAGACAAAGGATATTGTTCAGATATTTAGCAGCTGATAACTGAGAATTCTACTAATATTTGTTGAAAGATTGAAAAGATAGTGGTTACCAAATGGATTGGCAAATGTTCGGAAGCAACTGATATTCAAAGTTTGAGAGAAGGATTTATGGGAATATAAGCCAAGGACCATAAGATTGTCATTATCTCAACTCTTTTAGGAAAACTTTCAGAATGATTAGGCTAAAGAATCTGTAGTATAAAATGAAATTAATCATGATTAAACTCCAGGAAAGAATAGTCACTTTATACTCTTTGGCCTTCTTTTCCCTGCAGATCAATACTCTTGCCCTAATATAATACGTTTCTTATTTATTTCCACCTCACTGGCTTTCCTCAAATACAGTATAATATATATTTTAAAATATTCTTTCTGTATTCTTATGGTACAAGATAGTTTCTACTTTTCATTAACTAATATATCTAGCTCTTTAAAATTTCATTTCCTAAAACACATATGAAACACTTGGAAGGCCACTCATTCAGGAAGAAAAACAAAGTAAAAAAAGGATTATGCACATAATTGACTGTAAAGATGAAGTCATAATTGCTTTATTAGAGGTACACTTAAATACAATAGAAAATTATGGAGGTTTAAAATACTTGTGAAAGTCTATATTTAAAATTTAAATCACACCATACATTCACAATTTTACATTATTTAGAAAGTTTATGGTGTGATGAAGTGTACATTTTATGTGTTATTTTCAAAATCAAGAATCACCATGACATATGGTCAGAAGGTCTATAAACCCAAGGGTTAATTAAAATGATAACACTGAATCTGGATTCTCATGCAGATATTTATGATTTGCTTTTATACAGCTAGCTTTACAAACAGTCCCTAATTAAAAAATCACTTTTGACTCAAAACTTACCACTTCAAAATTGTCCTCTCCGTTCTTCAAGGTACTTCTCTTCTAAGAAATGCTCTATAAAACCATAATTGTAAAAATGAATTGGTAAATTTTTGATTACAGAAATTCCCCCTGACTTAACTTGAAGAGATTCCTTACTTCTCCTCTGCATTAAACACCTAATAGAAGTCCCATGACATGATGCCAAATGAAATATACCATACATAGTTAAAACATAAGTAAAAGATCTCATCATATTTTACTTCATCTATTATATGTACCATATTGAAAACAAGGGTCAAAGTAAGAGGAAAAGTAACCATTACTCTAAAAGGGCATAAGATAAAAGCAATAAATGGAAAGACATTGAAAAGGAAACTAGTTCGAAGTCATGAAATGGTGATTTGAGCTCTTTAGAGTTTAATTAGGATTGGAAAGAGTTTATAAGCACTGTACAACTGGGATATTGTTCCACTATAAAATGCATACTGGCCACAAAAAAAAAAAAAAAAAAAAGAAAGAAAGGAAAAAGTCCCCTTCTTGCCTTAAAAAACTATAGTCTTAAAATTACTTTAGCATTTGTAAGAAAAAAGAAGTACCCAAAAGACAATGCATCTATTCTCTATTATCTTTTTAAAGTTATAGAACTTTGGGGACCATCAATGGGGAATGATTTGAACTTCCAAACAGTTTCAAGGCAAAAAACGTGTATTCATATACCTACCTTTCTACCTTCAGAACGATGATTGGTTAGGCTTCTGGTGTTCTTAAAATGCTTAGCCATTTATTCATTAAAACAGTAGTCAGAAATTTATTGTGTTCTTTAATTTTTAAAAAAATTCCTTTCTTGTGGGAAGTGGCTGTAGCTCAAGTGGTTGAGCACTTGCTTCCCACTTATGAGGTCCTGGGCTCAATCCCTGGGACCTCCTGAAATAATATGCATATATTATTTTTCTTAAATACCTTCTTGGTATTAGTAGAAATGGTCACTAGAGGAGCTAAATTGTTTATGAATTTTTTTTTTGTTATTGTAATTTGTTGCCTATAAATCGTGAACTTATGTAAGCAGCTTAGAGTCATCATTATTTAACTGTTAATTCCTCCCCTTGGCTTTAAAACTGGCCTTATTAAGTGATCTTAATTTGGTGGTCTCATTCTCTCAGTGTGATTCCTGTGTTTAAAACATGATTCTACTTCTCCTTAACTGGGAAAAGTAAATATTGAACAGTCATATTAGTTCTTTAAATATATTTTAAGAAAGAAAATAATCAATGCAATATTCATTGCTTTAGAGTTGACCAGTGTGTATTTCCTTTATTGTCTCCACAGCTATATGGATATTTTATTAACCCTATTTACTGATAAGAAAATTGGGAAGATGTTAATTGATTCACCCAGGGAAATGTGTGATTAAGTGGACACTCAAATTAAAATGTTCTTTCCACTACATTGGGAGAAAATTATAATAATGAAACAAATGGTTTAAATGTCACAATATATAAGGCAGAAATATTTTGTTACCTGTAACTAATCAAAATCGTTTGTAAAACAATTTTAAAGTGGAAAAGAAATTTGTTAAATCACTGGTTTCTTCATTTTAAGATAGGAAAATTGGAACTTGAAGATACAAGTGACCTGCTAGAATTCAAGCTACAGTGGATTGTCAAAGTCAGGACAATTGCCAAGATCTCCTAACTGTTAGTATGGGGCAGTTTCAACTACTCTGTCATTTTCTTGTCTTTCATATTAATTCTATATATAATATATTATATAACACATTAAGAATACTCTACAAAGTTTAGGGTCCAACTTTAAGTTTCTATTATTCCCTATGCTTTACATATCCAAAGGTGAATATGATGAATAAAAATTGAGTAAAACAAAAATCAGAAAACATTTTTTAATATATATTCAATTTAATTGATCTATAACTCATACAAATTTTCAGTCTAAACATCAGAGACTTGAATCATGTAATCACTTGTAACTGCTCCCTACTCTCCCATTTTGGGCTATCCAGCTATATTTCTATTTGGAAAAATGCGGAGAAAATTAATTTGACTGTGAATCAAATTGATAAGTATGAAAGGAACAGAGTAAACCTTTGCTGAATTTTTTAGTTGAAAGAGGAAAATGAAATAATTGAGTTTTATTTCTTGCTATTCTCATTTAAATGTCAAAACCATATTTGATATTCAAAAACACAGAAATCTCTAGATACCATGTAATAAGGGAAAACTGTTCCTTAAATCTTCACGGTAAATCCTAGACACAACTATTCAGAGAATCTGATGAAACAGGAAAAAAACACCTTTGTATTAGAAACATGCCCAATGTTATTACATTCATAAACTATGATAATGATATTTAAAGTTGAAAAAGAGACACTGTGAATTGTACTGTTTAACTCCTCTGAAACTATGATCCAATCATTGAACTCTGAAAAATTTTGCATTTTTTTACATAGTTCAAGAGTCAGTCATTTAATATATATTAAAAAAAGCAATCTTTATTTCTATGGCTCAAAAGACATTAAAGGTGAAATAATACTTAACCTTTGACATCTTTTCTTTTATCTCCTATAAGCTTGGTCCCAATTTTTTTCTCAGCCTACATATACATCTGTGGCAGTTTGATGTTATTAATGAATACCAAAAAGAGATATTGATTATGTTTGTAAAGTGGTCTATGGTCTTCTGGACTAATGATACCCCTAGATTGTATTGAATTCAGAGGTCTTACTTTTACTTGAAAAATAAAATATCTTCAAAGATATTGTATCAGTCAGTCAATGGGTTGCTGATGCAAAATACCAGAAATCTGTTGAAGATCTTTGAAGATCTTTGAAGATTAAATTATGACTAGGCCTTTGATTGGGCCATGTCAGTAGAACATCAAGGCTCACAGAGTGGTAAGATAGAGGAGACAGAATTTTGATCCTGGAGCCTCAGGAAGTAAATACAAAGAGAAACAGATATGTGCAAAAAGAGAAGAAGGCTCCATTGGATATGGCAGAAGCCCTAGGAAGAGAGGCAAGTCGTTCGCCTGATAGTTTACAACTGGCCTTGTGAAGAGAGCAGAGCAGCTGAGCCTGGAGAGAAATGAGCCCCAGGAAAGAGCTGAGACTTATTCCACCCTACAACTAATATTGGAAGAAGCTAGGACCATGGAGCCTTAAGAGGAAGAGGAAGACTGAACCCTTGCAGATGTTGGCAGCCATCTTGAGCCAACATGTGGCAACAGACTTTAATGATGGAAGTAACTTATTCCTTATGTCCTGGTAACTGTAAGCTTCTACCCCAGATAAACACCATTTATAAAAGCCAACAGATTTCTGGTATTTTGCATCAGCAACCCATTGACTGATTGATACAATATCTTTGAAGAATTTAAAATGAATTGGCTAGTTTGCAAGCAAGATTGCAAAGTTTTTAGAAATTCCAAAAATTCATGGTATTACAAGGTTGGAAAAGCCAACCAATTTTAGACTCCAAATAATAAGAGGAGAAATTGAGAAATGTCCTGAGAAGAAAAATTAAAAGATTAATTTAAGAGTGTGGCATCACACATATAATTAAAGCCCAAAAGTGGATAGAAGTATTTCAAAGACCATTTAAAGACTTAGAAACAACCAAATCCTTTCAATTAGATAAAATGACTCCCCACTCAAAAAAAAAAAAAAAAGGCCAAATATGTTAACTTTACCACTAAATTTAGCTCAAACTATGTGCAAATACAATTAAGTAAAGTGGTACCTAGATAGGGATCCAAAAACAAAAGAATATAGTACTTCTGGAAATCATGTTTATTCATACATGGATTTACTAAATATTTATGAAAATTTTATGGCCAAATGATTCATCATTGTGCACAAAAAAAGAAAGAAAAATGATGCTATTTAAGACTTTGAATTACCCTTTGGCCCCCTAATAGTCCAGGAGCAGACAGCGATAAAGCTGCTTATTCCCCTCCTCCCTGATGGCCACATTACATACTGTTAAAGATGGAGCTTGTTTTTTTAATAAAAGAGCAACTCCTATGATAGAGAGATATGAACCAAAGAGAGATACTTTCAGGGAGCAGATATATATGAAAATCTACACTTCAATATTCTTCCATACTGGTTTTCACATGTTATTGACATGCTTTAACTCAATGGAGTCAAATAGGAATTGGTTTAATTTTTCTCCAATCACTGCTTTCAACTATCCTCTTAATAGAATTTAAATTTAAGCCACCTAAGGGTAAGCATCTTGTCTGTTTTAGTTACAGGTGTATCTCCAGCACTTACATATATCCCTGCTGCATAGTAGGTGCTCAATAAATATTCATTGATTAAATTAATTAATATAAGTTCTTTTGAATATTGCTTTGTTGAACCTCTTCATTTTGTGAAAATTTTCTGGTCACTTTCTAGTATTAAATACAATTTAATGCTCCCTTTTCAAATTATAATTAAACTTTATAAACTTTCCTCCCCCACGGCTAATTTAGGCTGGGATTTTGGGTGACAAACAGTAAACGAGGTGCCATCTGTCTCTGAATTATGGCTCCTCCTCTCTCTATTCAAGAGCAACACCTCTTGTGTATTGAACTTGGCAGATTAAGAAGGAAATAGGTCAGCCCTGCAAAGGTACTAGAATGAGCTTGTGACTTTCCTGAAGTTAATTATTGTTGATTCACTGGACAACACTAGTGAACATAGATGGTCTTGTATGCTAAGAATCCAAATGCTGGCCCTGAAATAGGTGAAAGTGTGAGTTCTAACCACTCTGAAGTTTGGTGCTCCATTCCCTACAGCTAGATGCAAGAACCTCTCACCATCATCTGCTGAGCAATGTGATTAGATTTGGGTATAAATTTTTTAACCATAGTTAAGATACTTTGTATTAATATATTCAAAAGTGTTATATATATTCAATATTGAAAGTCTCATATTAGGTGTCCTTGAGAACAAAGCAGAGACACAGAAATTTCCAAAACCACAGGATCTGAGAAGTTGTATCATGTATTAAATAAGCCATTGAACAAGCTCTCTTTACCTCATTGGCAATGTATTATCAAAACTTTTTAACTGGTTCCCACCTTATTCAATTCTGTTGAAATGACTGTATAAATGGATAAAGCTCTATCTTTCACAGTGAACCCAAACTCCATTCCACTTCAACACATACTCACTGAATTTCAGTAGACTTCATGTGCCTATGAGAAATTAAGTACTAGCATCACACATATAACACTCACGTTCCTCTAATCTATGTGTCTGATGCATAAAAATCACTACTTCTTCCCAGAACCTCTGATGGCCACTGCCTCCATCAGTGATAAAAGTATAAAGGTAACTTTCCTGAAAAAGTTAAGCTACTTTGTGCTTGTGAAATTATCTTTTCTGAGCTAATGCATTTTTTTAATTAAAATAATGTACTTATGAATGTGCATGAGTTATGTGCCTTAACATTCACACATAGTATGAGACTAGAGGTAAGCGGAGACTTTGCCTAAAGAAAGGGTCCCTAATGATTGCTAGACATTAAGAGAAAGGAAGAAAATTGAGAGGAAAGGAAAACACAGTAGTGATAATAAAGAACTGACTCATGACAGCCTATTTAATTTAACAGAGGTTTCAGTTATAAGTGTTTGAAGTATGTCAAAGAAATTATTACATAGTTGGAGAAATCAAAAACCACAAAATTTGTAAATTAAATAAATTTTGGCTTAAAATGATGAGAGAAGTTATAATGCAAGAATGGCACCTACAAAGGTTCAATCAACTGAATGATGACAAGACAACAGAAATTAGTTGACATGGGAATGGAACACTAGTCAACTTTAAAACCTAGCCCCCCTCTTAAATCTATCTTGCAATATATAAGTAATAGAGGAATAGAATACTATCAGTCTAAAATGATTCCTAAAAAGTATCCAAAATCAGGGGACATACCTGCTTTCAATCTTATGCTCATTCTAAAGCAAGCCATTTTGCCATATAATGAAGAAATGAGAATAGAAAAATTCTTCTTTAAATGGTCAAAGATACAAATATTTTATAGTGGCATTTTCTATTTTCTAAATAGAGTAATACACCTTTTATCAGTAGCAGAATAAATTTTAATAATTTCTCTCATAATCAAAGTCCAGTGGAGAGAAAGTGCAGGATTAAATGGCTAGAGACTAAAGTTTTATTTTTGTGGTCCTGAAGGCTGATGACCTAATAAAAATAATCTTTTATTTCCCAATAATTATTTAATGTGCACTTTAAAGTCTATTAGTTTAGGTCCAGAGGTGAAAAGCCAAATCCATTTACGGAATCTTTGAAATTGTGTTTAGGTAGAAATCCTAAAAGAATTTGAATTAATAAGTCTGAGAAATAGGCTCATCTTTTGCAACATCTCACAGCATTTGTCATTGCCGACCACTTCCTCCTTCTTGAATTACTTCTTTCACTTGGTTTCTTAAATGCCATACTTGAAGAACTTCCTCTTACCAATGTAGCTGTTACTTTCCAATTTCATTTTCTGAATGGTTCCCCCCTTGTAAAATATTACATTATTCCAGGGGTTAGTTCTTCATCTACACTTACTGCTTGGTTGATTTCCTACAATCCTGCATCTTTAACTGTGATTAATAAGCAAAGACTTCCAAAATATACAAACAATCAAGACTTCTCCTCTAAGATTGAAAACTAGGTCCTATATCTAAATGTTTCTTCAGTGTCTCCATATGAATACTTAATAGGTACCTTAAAATTTGTATATTCTACTGATTTTTACTTTTAAAATTTTCCCTCCCAAACATACTCCTCTCCCTTCTCCCTGTCTTCCCTGCCTCAGTAAATGCACCATCATTAAGCTAACTGCTCAAGAAAAATCTGAAACTCCTCTTTTATTCCTCTTTTTCTACTTCATCTCACGTCCAACCCCTTTTCTTTCCTAACTAACTTTCAGAGAGGTTATACCAAAAAAAACCTTCTCTGCCCCTAAGGTTATACCAAAAAAAACCTTCTCTGCCCCTAACTCCCATCTCAGCATTTTTATGTTGGAGGACTTGGAAGGATACGCTTTTCATGGCTTATAAGGCCATCGGAGATATGGCCCCAATTGAGTTTCTAACTCTCTTTCTCCTATTCTTGCCAATTCTTAAGAATAAAAAAAAAATCTAAGTTCTATTTCATTGTACTTGCTTTCCCACCAACCAAATGGTTAGGACACAGTTGAAACTGGAGGAAATTAGCCAGACAATAATACCTGGTAGCAGTTATGTCTGATCCTTGTGAGAAAAGAGATGTGTAATTTTAAATTAAAATTTGTTTTCTAGATTTCTGTGCTTGTCCCTCACATTCCCACAAATAATTTGTAGATTCACATTTTATCCTTCTTTATGTGAATGATGATTTTGTAAAAGTAAATAGAATGAAGCTACATTCCCCATTTAGATCATGCAAATGGAAATAAATGGCAAGTTATAGGATGTGAAATTAAGGATATTTCTTGGTCCATGATTGGACAAATAAAAGTCTAATCCTCCTGGTTTCTAGTTTAAAAGACTATAGGGTGGGGAAATAAAACTCAAAGCAAACAAACACAAGCCCTTAGCAAGGTTAGCCTGGCAGGATGTGAAATCAAACATGGAAGAAGCTTTTTCGGAGCCTATAAAATGTTAAACATACTATAAATTTCTTATTGCACAACAAAAAGTATAAGTAAGCATAATAAATCAAATCATTTTGGAGAGCCCCAGGTCTAACTTTTAGAACTGATAATAAAAGTGCATTTTGAGCATAGATGTCCAGGTTTTGGCACTCACAAGAAAGGCTGTAGATAAACAATGATGTCAAATATTGTTCAGGATATAAACCTCTTGGAGGTTTACAACATTTGCTATAAATCCTCTGGTTTCCTCTTGCCTAGGGTGTCATGAGTCTGAGACCCTGCATTTTTCTCCAAATAGTAATTGGATTTGACTGCAATCAATAAATGTTTTAGCTACTAGAATTATTAAATGTCTATTCTATGGGAGGACTGAATACATTGATAACTAGTAGCCAATGCTTTTACTGTAAGTTATACTTTAGTGGAGATATACTAATATATTGTTTAACTTGTTCTGTCTAATAAGTAACCATAGATTCATGTGGCTGTGAAACACGTGAAATGTGTCAGGTCTGACACTTTTGAGGTCTACTGTAAGTGTAAATGCATACTGGATTTTGAAGACATAGTATTAAAATATACATATGATATCTCATTAAAATTTTTATATTGCTTAGATGTTGAAATGGTAATATTTTTATATATTTGGTTAAATAAACATCTTTACAATAATTTCATCTGCTCTTATTTTGTTTCATTTCTTCGTTTATTACTTTTTATTTACATACTCTCTATACCCATCATACAAAAACTCCCTTATCCTTTTTCTCCATTCCCTGATGACCACTAATCTTTCTGTAACTACAAATTTGTTATTTCCAGATATCTCATGTAAGTTATACCATATAATATTTGTCCTTATGTGCCTCTCATTTTACCTAGCATAAAGGTTTTCGAATTTCACACATTGCAATATGTCTCAGAACTTCATTTCTTCTCTTGACTAAATAATAATCCTATTTGTGAATGAAGCATACTTTGTTCATTTATTCATCATGGGTCGTTTCCATCTTTGGGCTATCATGACTATTTCTATGGAAATCCAAGTATAAGCATTTGATTGAGACCCTGTTTTCACTTTGGGTATATATTAAGAATGGATTTGCAACATCAGATGGGAATTCTTAATTTACCCTTTTGAGGAATTGCCTTATTGCTTTCCACAGTGGTGAAGCAATTTTCATTCCCACCAACAATGCACTAGAGTTCCCACCAACAATTTCCCTGCATCTTACACAACCACTTGTTATTTTACATAGATTTTTTTTAAATAACAGCCATTCTGTGGGTGTAAAATCTCATTTTGGTTTTGATTTGCAATTCCCTAATTACTAATGAGGTTGAGCATCTTTTTGTATACTTACTGCCAATTTGTACATCCTCTTTGGGAAAAGGTCTGTTTATGTGCTTTACCTTTTTTTTTTTTTTTTGGTCTTTATGTTGATAAGTTGTAGGAGTTCTTTATATTTCTGGATATTAAACCTTTAGCCAGTATATAATATGGAACTATTGTTTCCCATTCTTTAGTTTTTTTCACTTACTTGATAACGTCCTTTGATGCAAAAAAGTTTTAACCATGAAGTCAAGATTATTTATTGTCTCTTTTGTTGCACATGCTTTTGGTGTCATATCTATGAATCCATTGCCAAACCCCAGGTTATGAAGTTTCATCCCTATGTTATCTTGTAAGAGTTTTATGGTTTTAGCTCTTATTTTAGGCCGCGGATCCATTTTGAGTTAATTTTTGTATATGGTGTGAGTTAAGGACCAACTTTCAGTCTTTTGCAAATGGATATTCAGTTTATCCAACACCATTTGTTGAAGAGACTATTCTTTTGCCACCGCATAAACTTAGCTCCCATGTCAAAAATCAATTGGTCACAGATTTGTGGGTCTTTTTCTAGACTTTCAACTCTGTTCAACTCACCTGTTTGTCTATATTTCTGCCAGCACCAAAACATTTTGATTGCTACAGCATTGAAGTAACTTTTGAAATCAGAAGTGATTTGTCCTTTTACAAAATATATTTTGGTTCTTTGGCCCCCCATGCAATTTCATATGAATTTGAGAATTAGTGTTTCCATTTTTGTGAAAAATAACTGATGGAATTTTAAATCAGGATTGCATTGGATCTGTAGATTGCTTTGGATAGTATTGTTTTCCTAACAATATAAAATCTTCCAATGTATTTAAGACTTCTTTAAGTGTTTTGCACTTTTTAGTACAAGTCTCTCATATCCTTGGTTAAATTAATTTCTGGATATTTTATCCATTAAGATCCTATTGTAAATGGAATTATCTTCTTAATTTCCTCCTGGGATTGTTCATTACTAATGTATAGAAATACAAATGGTATTTGCATGTTGGTCTTGTAGCCTGCCATTTTGCTGAGTTCTTTTATTAGCTCTAGTAGTTTTCTTGTGCATTCTTTAGGTTTTCTAAATATAGTATGATGTCGTTGCAGATAGAGATAGTTTTATTTCTTCTTTTCCAATCTAAGTGTCTTTCATTTCTTTTTCTTGCTTTAGTGCTCTGGCTAGAAATACAATACAATATTGAATTGCACTGGTGAAAGTGGGCATACTTATCTTGTTCCTGATCATAACAAAAGGATCGATTCAACAAGAAGATATAATAAATATAAATATATATGAACCTGATAAGAAGTTTCCAAAATATATGAACTGAACACTGACAGAATGGAAGGGAGAAAAAGAAAGTTTTACAATTATAATCAGAGATTTCAATACACCACTATCAATACTGCATTTAATATATAGCAGAAGATCAACAAGGAAACAGAGGACTTGAACAACACTATAAACCAACTAAATCTAAATGACATATATCAATACACAATGTCATTAGAATACACATTCTTTTCAAATGTGCATGAATCATTTACCAGGAGAGACCATATATTATTGCAAAAGAGGAGTTGTGATAAATTTAAAAATAGTGAAATCAAACAAAATTCCTTTTATAGCCACAATGTAATGAAATTAGAGATCAATAACAGAAAGAAAACTGCAAAAATTACAAATCTGTTGAATTTAGACAGCATACTATTACTAGTGGGTTTAAGGAGGAATCACAAGAGAAATTAGAAAATTCTCAGATAATATTAAAAACAAAAACAAAACATATCAAAATATATGGGATCAAGCAAAGACATTACTTTCAGGGAAATTTATAGCTATGAACACCTTTGTTAGAAAAGAAGAAAAATCTCAAATCAATAACCTCAATTCACATCTTGATGAAATAGAGAAAGAAGAGCAAAGTAAACCCAAGGTTAGAAAGGGCAGGGAGAATAAGTTTAATTCAAAGAAAAATTTAAAAGAAAATAGTAAAAATTAAAGAGAATCAATGAAAATAAAGTTGGTTCATTGAAAACACAAATACATTTGAAAACCTTTTACTGAACTAACTTACAAAGAAAAACTAGAAAAGAGTCACAGATAACTATAATCAGAATTAAAATGATGAAATCCCCATAGACATTACAGAAATAAAAATTATTATAAGAAAAATCTATGTATGTTCAAACAAATTGGATAATTTAGACACCATGGGAAAATTCCTAGAAACAAACAGATTACTTAAACTGACTCAAGAAGAAACAAAAAAATTCAACAAACTTATGAAAAAATACAGCTATTGAATCAATAAGCAAAAACCTTCCTCCAAAGGAAAGATCAAAATCAGATGGATTCACTGGTAAATTCCACCAAACATTTAAATAAGAATAATTATCAATATTTCAAAGAATCTAAGATAAGGAAACACTTTCTAATTCGTTCTATGAGACCAGCATTACTCTAATACCAAAGCAAGACAAGGCATAGCAAGAAAAGAAAATTACAGAACCATTTCTTTTGTGATTTAGATGCAGAAATCCTTAACTAAATGCCTACAAACTAAATTCAATTTCATATGTAAAACAATAAAACACCAAAACCTACTGGGATTTATCCCAGAAATACAAGGGTAATTGTGGTGGTTTGAAATTGTATGTGCCCCCAAAAACATTTTTTTAGATTTATTCCTCTCCTCTGGGTATGATTCCATTGTAAGTACAACCTTTGGAAGAGGCTATACCTCAGTCAGGAGGAGTCTTAATACTATTGCTGGAGTCCTTATAAGCAGGCTAAAATTCAGAGAGAGAAAAACACAGAGAAAGTAGTCAAAAGCAGAAATCCAGGGGACCCTGGAAAAGAAGGTAGAGAACATTAGGCATTGCCACAAGCCTTGCTATGTGACAGATGAGTCAAGGATTGCCAGTATCCAGTTCCAAAGTGCCACAGTCTTTGTGGAGAAAGTACCGCCTTGAAAACACATTATTTGGACTTTCTGTTAGCCTCAAAATCATTAGCTAATACATTCCCATTCCATTAGCTATCCCATTTCATGGGAATTGCTTGAACAGTCTAGGAAACTAAAACAGTGGCCCAAAATAATGAAAATCAGTCAATGTAATGCACCACATAAGTAAAAAAGGAAAAACAAAACAAAACATTGTTATCTCAATGGATGCAGAAAAAGTATATTTCAAAATCCAGCATCTTTTATGATAAAAATACTCAGAAAAGTAGGAATAGCAGGAAACCTTCTCAACATGATATAGACTATTTATTAAAATCAAACAGCTAATGAAAATCCAATGGTGAAAGATGGATAATTTTAGTTTATTTTTTAATATGTGTCTACTAGAAAATTAAACTTATATGTGATTTGCCTTATATTCTATTGGACAGTGCTAATCTATGTCTTTTTAAAATATCATCTTATTATCCATCCACCTTATGGAGGCATATGTCCTTATTAATGAGTTGTCAGATAGGGTTTTTCTAGATGAGTATAAAATATGAGGAGAAATAGGCTGTAGCCACAATAATTCCATTGTTGATTATTATGATACTCTATCTTCTTGTGGAAAATGTTGTCAAGAAAACAAAGGATTATCTGCAGCACTTACTGATTTTTCCTAATGTTTGACAATATTAACTGGAAAATTTAAGATATAAATTGTAATGTGTACACTATTAATTCTCATTTATTAGCACTTATTTAAATTCTGACTTTATTTGCGTCCCCTCATTTTATTATTGTTTATTATCAACACTTTCAAACTTAGAAAAAAGTTCAAAGACGCTCACACTGAACACCCATGTATATAAACCACCCAACTACCTAAATTCTAACATTACCAATTTCCTTCACTTTATGAATGTTTATTGAATTTTTACCATAAATACTTGTCATGACTGCTACTAAGTAGTGAACCAGAGTAAGCTAGCTCTCTATCTCATGAAGCTAAGGTCTACAGGGGCAGATAATTCCACAATTAAAACTTGTGGTAAGATTTAAGAGACAAAAGTACAGGGTTCTCAGAGGTGTAGAGCTCATCCATGGGCTTAGAAACATGGACTTTCCTTCACCAGATTGATCTGACTACCATAAAAACTAAATGTCTAATCTGCCAACTAAAGACCCAATTACACACAATTTTCAAGAAATACAACTAACCATCTATGGCATGTTGATTACAACAGATTCCTTTCATTGTGGAGGGGGTAACAGTGTGTTGCCCTTAGAATAGAATATTTTGAACATGGATTTATCCTGCCACCTGTGAACTTACTGAATGTCCAACTCATCCCTAGGGTATCCTACTCTACTCATAGAAATAACATTGAGCTAAATTTGTCTGACCCATAAGAATATATACTGGATGATTCCATTCACATGAAGCTAATAAAAGCAGGCAATTTGAATCTATTGTGTTAGATGTCATATATTGGTTACCCTCAATGTAATTAAGAGGGCATATGTGAGCCCCTTGGTGCTATAAATGTTCTAGGTCTTGATCTGGTTGGTGTTTATGTCAGTATATAAATATAAAAAATAATTGAGTCATGCACTTAATATTTGTGCATGTCACCGTGTGTAAGCAATACCTAAATTTTAATTGTTGTATCTCAATTTAAAAGAATAAAAAAAATAATTACTGAGAATTTTGTTAGATTTCATCTTTGCATTTGGTGTTATAAGGAAATGTCCTTTTATAATTTGGAATGAATACTGAAGTATTTAAAGGTTAAGTAACATAATGTTTGGGGTTCTTTATAATACTGAAGAAAACTTAAAGTGCAAGGTGGTAAATGAAATATGTAAAGTAAAACAGGGTAAAATGGAAAGAAATTATGGGGGTATTTAATCTGAGATTGAAAAGTTTCTCTCTGAAGATGTGAACAGGGCAGTTGGGAAGTAGGGGTGTTGGAGCTGGAGGTAGAAAGCAGCTTGGTTTGAGGAACTGAAAAATGGATAGTAAGGTCTTAGCATAATGGGCAAAGAAAAGAATGATGCAAGCAGGGGTCAGAGAGGTTGGAAGGAAGTGTTTATTCAGGGCCTTGGAGCTTGTAGAAAGGATACTGGATTCTATTTTGAGAGTATTAAGGAGCCGTTTATTTTAGTTTGCTAAAAGCTGCTGGAAACAATATACCAGAAATGTGTTGGCTTTGAAAAAAGCATTTATTAGGTTTAAAGCTTATCGTTCTGAGGACACGAAATTGTCCAAAACAAGGCATCGTAGGGAGCCTGGCAGCCAGTGCTGTGGAGTGCTCTCTCAAATGGCATGGCACATGAAGACATTTGCTTCTCTTCTGGGTTTCATTGCTTCAGGTTCTGGCTGCTCCATCTGTGGCTTCCTCTCTCTGAGTTTCCTCTCTGAAATCCTGGGTTACTTCTCTCCTTGTCTGCAGCTTTTCTGTGTCTTCTGCTTTTAGTCCTTTGTTTATAAATGACTCTATTAGGAGGATTAAGACCCATCCTAGGACATGCAATCTAATCTAAGGCCATTAACAGATGTAATTTAATTGAGTTCTCACCTACAGAGATTGACATGCACAGGAATGGATTAGCTCTAAGGACATGATCATTTCTGGGATCCACAAAAACTTGAAACTGTCACAGCATTGGAGGTGTTTTATGTTTTAACCTGCTTTCATAAATTGTATATTTCCTCTAGTTACATTTATTTTTTCATTTCCTTTGGTTTCAAAGTTTTTCTCCAGCCATATATTTTTAAAGAATGTGTATGGCTAGGAACAATTTCCCTTAGTTTTCTATCATCTGAAATCAGAATCTCACTCATTATAGGCAGGTGAGGGAGATAGTCCCATATGGATTTCCCACAGATTCTTGAATCTGCAGATTTATATGTTTTCCCATTATGTCTACAAATACTTTTTAAGATCCACCCTCTCTCTCCTTCTTTGATGACATGAATGTTAGATTCTTTGTTATAGTCTCATGGGTCTCTGGCAAATTCACTGATTCTTTCCTCAATCATTTCCATTCTGCTGAGGAGCCTATCCATTTCTTTTCTTTTGGCTATTGGATTTTTCACTTATAAAATTTCCACTTGGTTATTTATATCTTCTACTTTTGACTTAGATGTTTTCTTTTTCATTTACTTCATGTATATTCATTAGTTCTTGTTAAGTTATTTTTATGATGGCTGCTTTAAAATGTTTATCATATAATTCTAATGTCATTTTGTTGTCACTTGTTGATTGACTTTTTTCTAAAGCAACTTAAGTTTTCCTGGTTCCCAGTATAAGCCATTTTTTTAATTTTTATTTTTCATGCTGGATATTCTGAGTATTATGCTATGGAGCTCCAAATCTTATTTAAATCATCTGTTTTATCTGGCCTTCTCTCATATTATGTCAGCAACAGTTTACTGTCAGATTTGGTGGAAGTCCACGTTTCTTCATCAACATCCATTGCTGTTGTTCCAGGGCTGAAGAGTTGATTTCTTACTCATGGATGAGGTGTAAGGCAGAATCCCTACTAGGTCTTCCCTGATTCCACCCTAGATGTGGGGTCAGCAGTGCCAAGTTACTAATTTCTATATGGTTTTCCTCTCTGGATTTCTGGGTTGTTTCACTCTCCAGTAGGCCTCTTCTGAACCATTTCCAGCAGAATGTAAAGATGGGAATCCTTATCATAGCCATGTGAGAAAAGAAGTCTAGGCTCAGCTCCCCACATGGACTCAACTGACAACAGAGTGGGTGGTGGGGAAGAAAGAGCTCATTACCCTCCAGTGGAGGTGAAAATCCAAGCTATTCGTTCAACTTCTGACCTTCTCTGACATTACCCAAGAGGCAGGGAGGTGTGATTTATTACAGCCTGGTAATGACAGAAATCTGGACTTATCATTCAGGCTTTTCTCATGGTGGTGAGAATAGGGGTATGGTGTTAGACTAGAGTCCAAGTTATCACTTAAATATTTTCTGTCTTGCTAGGCTATCACTTTCTTGGTCCTTTGACTAGAGTGAGCATGTTTTGTTGGGGCTTGTTTTTAATCTTTATTCAGAGGTATTTGGGAGTTTCCATGTTCTCCAGCATCCAATCAGTGATATAGTTGACAAAAAGAAAACTTAGGGTATGCACCACCATGAATAATTTCTTCACAAATAAAACAATGATATAAAAGCCTCTATGCTTTTGTCTTTCATGTAACTTATACCTTAAAAACTGTAGACTGTGATTATCTGAATTATGTCCCATCTTCCATAAGAAATAAAAAAATAAAGCCCTCTTAAATATAGATGATATAGACTTGTTTTTACAACAAATAGGAGGTTTACCTTATAGAAAAAAAAAAATGGTTTGATTTTGCCAGTTCTGAAATTCTTTGCCACAGGCTTCCAATATTGAAATGGATTGTATCTCAAATACAATGCAGCAAATTAATTTTGAGGCAATTCTCAAAGTAATAGTTTTACAATAAATATTTTATTGTGGGTTCAAATCAATAGAATATGTTGCTGAAAATCAGAGTGTTGTATCTTTCCCCTCCATGATAGGTGATTTTAACACCTGGTTTGGAATTTTCAAATTTATTTTTGACAATTTTACCCATGCTCTCTATTTTGTAGCATTTGGAATTTAATATTTCTTCTCTCCATTTAATTAAAGAATGTGAGTTCTTGTAAGTTATTTCAAGTTTTTGTGGGAAAAATGGATATGGTCTCAGGTTGGGTTCCTACAGATGTATTTTCTTTAGAAGCACTCAACTATTCGAGTACTACTTTGCATGTGAGGTGCTTCAAGTAAACATTACAGAGGGAGAAAAAGTGAGAGTGGGAAGGGAAGGAAATCAACTAATAATATATTAATGTGCTGTTACCACTGTGGAAAACTGGGGTTAATCCCACCAGGGACTCTGGGAGACCATAAAACCTTTTCAGAACCATTCTAACCTAGGAAGGACAATTTGGAATATTTCTCCATTGATATCCCTGCCATCTCTCAGGAAGGAAGTTGCAAGTATTTCTGTAAAAATCTATCAACATTTAAGATTGAGTGACAAGGTGATAAGGGAAGGGCCATGATGAGGCTTGCCTCTCACAGCTATCAATAAAAAGTAAAAATAATAATAATCAGGCAGTAAACAGTTAATATAAATATATTCCCATGTGTTGGAACAGAGTCAGAACAACTTCATTAGAAGTCTTCTACTTTGTTCACAGGGACTACTACATCTCACCAAACTTTAGGACAAATATGGCTCTCTGTTTTGTTCCAGATATGTTCCTGTTTAGATTTCTTAATTTGAACAAAATGAGGTCCCCCACCACAAATAAGTTCTGTCTTTACCATTTATGTTTCTGCTTTAAAAAATCATAGCTTTCCAGTATGAAAGAAATTTCTAATAAATCCCAATATTTCCTTAGTTATTCCCTAAAATAGTTGATTTTAGTCTGCTTAAGAAAACACTATGAAAGATATGACAATGAATTCCACTTATGGACAATCCTGATAGTTATATTTAAATACTGAACACAGTCCATTCCTTCCCCAAATCTTTGACTACATTATGCATACATGAGATAAGTGTGAAAAGGCTTAACCCATCCAGAAAATTACTTTATATAAATATAATTATCTATTCCCTTCATGTTTCTGCTATGCATACCTTGGACAAAACACCAGTCTCATTCTGCCTCTGGCTCTTTAACTACATAAACACAAACATCGCAACTGCATACTCAGCAACTCAACAACCTCGCTCAACAATTTTCCTAGACCTTCCCCAATTGTATTCAGTGTGTTTTCACTCTGACCCGATCTCTAGACAACTCTAAACTTGGTCTATTCTGAAGCAGTTCCTGCCTTGTGGCTCAGGTTTCTTGCTCCATATAAGGGGTATCACTGCCATTTGGTTCTTGGCTTCTCTAAAATGTTATTTTTGCTTTCATCCTTTAGTTTTATCCCAAACTTTTCTTACTCCAGACTGGTTTAATAATTCTATATTGGAGATTTGTTCCTTCAGAGTCCTGGGAATATGGCCTCTGGATAAAGAGGATGAAAGACAAAATGACAAAATGTGCTGTATATATAGGCATAGTGATTTAAGCAACTTAAAGATGCATTTCTTTCTTTAATCATTTAAATGTTTTATTTTACCTTCTCCAGAAAATGTGCTGAAATTTTTCTCTATTGTTATTTTATATTGATATCAACAGGTGCTATAACTCTAGATAATACGTTTTTCTTTTCATTTTTACATTCTAACTTAAGGCACATATTCAATATTTAAGGGCATAAAATGGCAACTTTAATTTCATATTTTCAATCAATTTCCCTCATGAGTAACTATGACTAGAGTTGAAGTAAATAGAGATTTTAAATTTTTTTATCAGTTCACATGTATACAATCTTGCATACCCACACACATGCACATATACTCGCCTTTTAAAAATGTCCCTTCACAAATATAAATTTGACCTATGCACTCTATCTGCTCAAACAGAGTTTAATACATGCTGGCACTGCTGTTTAGGTTACTGCCTGTACATTTTGCCCTTTATTCTATTTTACTTTTTACCCAGAGGAGTATATTAAGAGACTATGTAAGAAATATCAAGTGAAATATATCATAAAAAAGGAACTCTGAGAACCTAGTGATCTGAAAAAAATGTTACATAAGAAACTAATGACCTACAGAATGCTTTTAAATTGGAGAGCATCTGGTATGGCAATAAGACCTTCAAATTGGGCATGTAAGCATTGATCCAGATAGAAGATTAAATAGCACAATATATTAAAAGGCATGAGGTAAAGTAGTAGAAGTTGGAATTTTTTGCTTAACCCAAGTGTTTCACCCGAAAGCTGAATGAACTTTTTTTCTGGAAAGTATTTTATACACTCTTCTAGTTTTGGTGCCATTAGTTAATATTTTCCTATACTTTAAAGACATCATAATGGGATATTTAGGTAGCAAATCAAATATTGTTACAGAGGCAAAAATATGCTATTGAAATATGTTAACTAAGATTTTTATGGTTTATTAATTTGAGGAATAACTGCAAAATGCTTTAAAGTCTTTAGACTTATAGTTCTCAGTTGAATTATAAAACACAAAAACTAATGATGATTTATAATGATAAAATTCCAGAATAATTTTTAGTACAATCACTAGGTCTTAAGGTGTCTGATTATGATCATACATTAAGTTTTATTATCAACCATAAAGAATAAAACCATTGACCTTCATTCTCTAATCAATAATATAATGGTAGAATTTAGAGCTAAGTGACAAAATCAAAAGGAGACACTCTCAACACTTAACTAAAGATTACATCAATAGATGAAGTTATTATTAAAGTGTAGAATGGCAGTTATATTTTATTTGACAGGAAAAAACAGTTATATCCATTTTCCTTTAGAAAGAAGAGAGATGACAAATATAAATAATGAATTTGAGCCTATTTCTTTAATAAAAATAACTCTTGAAGCCCCAAAACATTTTTAAACAGATTTATATTTTCCTAGTTTACAGTTCAATAGACTTCATTAGAAACTATGGATAAGAGAGAGCCATAGGAAAGATGGCAGAGTAGGGAACATCAAGACTCAGTCATTCCACCAAAGCAGCAATTAAGCAGGCCAGAACTAGCCGAAACAACTGTTCTAGGGATCCAGATGTCAGAGGAACACCGTACTGCCTTCAGGGAAGAGGAGAAGGCAGACACTGGTAAACTATGGTAAAGATCACTGAGGAGATCTCTCAGTGAGGTTGCTCTAGGCACCCATCACCCACTCATGTGGTAGGACACCTTGGAGACCGGTATCTGAATGGCTGCTTCTGACAGAAAATAACATAAAAGTCCTCTTTGCCAAGAATAGGGATGAGCATTGTTGAGCCTGATCATAGCTTTATATTAGTGAATTTGTATCTCTGAGTCCCAGCTCTGAGTTACCCTTTCAACCTGCCCTTGAAAAGGTGGCAGCAGAAACTGCTTCTATCCTGCCCTGGATAGGGGTAAAGGTGGTGGAGATTTAAAGATACAGTACCTTCTTAGGGTTCTGAGGAACAGTTTGCTTGAGGGTGTCCTCTCCTCTAGAACAAGGGTGAGCCCAGCCAAGAACTAATCATGCTTTTTGATTAGCAAATTTGAATCACTGGTTCCTGGCTTTTAGTTACTGTTTCAACCTGCCTTGGACAAAGTTGGCAGCAGCTATCCACCCCAGACAGGTGTGAAGCAGTAAATATTTAAAGACACAGTTCCTCCTTGGAATGGAAGGAACAGTCTATTGGAAGGGGGAAACAACTGGACAGGTCAAGAAGGTGTAACTTCAGGGAGCCATCAGGGAACATTTTGGTATTCTTTCTGATTCCCTCCCTAGGTAATTTGGAGCTGAAAAGTGCTCCCTTCATGGACTCATGTTTTGGCTGTGATATACTGACTTAGTAAAGTTTTATTCAGGGTGAGCCTCCTCCCAGAGTTTGCCCTCCAGGCAGGAGCAGCTGGAAACAACAACAACAAAAATGGAGTATAAAAAAAAACTCCAGAGGCAAAACAAAAACAAACAGAAGAGATCAAGATTCCTAGAGAAAGAACAGAGGAAAGGAAGTTTCTCCTAAAGGTGAAATAATAGCACAAAAAGTGCAGTCTTAAAAATTGTACTTTATATCCAGGGCAAGAAGCAGATAAAGAATAGCTTCAGAAAATCTGAAAGTTAAACACAGGTTATGTGAAAAGTCTAGAATAACTTGAACTAAGCCTCAAAGAAGAGCCTTGAAACAAAGCCAATCAAAAATACAACCTTAGGCAAGAGAAAGAAACTGATCATCAAGATAGATGTCCACACATCAGCAAAAAAAATTACAAGTCATAAGAAAGAAGATATGACCTAGTGAAATGAAAAATGAAAACTTCAGAGGAAACTTATAAGTTGATACAACTAATCAAAGATGTTCAAACAAATTTCCTAAATCAATTAATGGAGAAAGGAAAATATGGATAAGGAGGCAAAGAATAATAAGACACTGTGTGATCATAAAAAAGAACTTGAAAGTAGAAAATTAATAGAAATAACAGAAGTTATTGAGATGAAAGGCAAAAGAAAATAGATTAAAAATACATGGGAGGCATATTAGAGCAGATTTGAATAGGCAGAAGAAAGAATTATCAAACTAGAAGACAGAACAATCAAAATCTAACAGAAAGAAGAACAGATAAAGAAAAAACAGAATAAACCATATTCTGAGATAAGCACTAATCAAAATGTCTAACGAAAAAGACAGAGAATTCTGAAAGTAGCAAAAGAAAAGAGATGCATCACATACAAGAGATCCTCAAAAAAACTAAGTGCTGATTTTTCATCAGAAAAAAACAGAGCTAAGAACACAGTAGAATGATATAGTTAAGTAACTGAAAAAGAAAAGCTGCCTGCCCCAAATTCTTTATCAGGCAAAACTCCTTCAAAATTAAGGGAGAGTTTAAAATATTCACAGATAAAAACTGAGACAGTTCATCACAAGAGACCTGTCCTGCAAGAATTACTAAAAGGAGTTCTACAGGCTGAAAGAAAAAGGAGAGAGAGGCTTGGAGTAGAGTGAAAAAAATGAAGATTGTAAGTAAGAGTATATAAAGGATAAAAAAAGAGAGAATAAAAGATATGAAATATAAACACCAAAGTATAAAACGACTGAAATAAATACTGCCTTAATAGTAATAATATTGACTGTTGATGGATTAAATTTCCCAATGAAAAGATATGCAATGGCAGAATGGATTAAAAAGTATGATCCGATTATATGATGTTTAGAAGAGAATCACTTTAGACCCAAAGACATTAATAGTTTGAAAGTGAAAGTTTGAAAAAGATATTCTATGAAAACACTAACAAAAAAAGAGCCGTGGTAGATATACTAATATTAGACAAAATATATATTAAATGCACCACTGTCATAAGATACAAATAAGGGCACTAAATATTAAGAAATGGAGCAATCCACCAAGAAGAAATAATCATAAATAATTATGATCTTAACCATAGATATGATCCAAACCTAAAAAAACACAAGGCATACACTGGGAAAACTGAAGGAAGAAATAGACAACTCTACAATATTAGTTGGAGACTTTAATAAATCACTCTTATCGATAGATAGAACATCAAGACAGAGGATCAAGAAGAAATCAGAGAAGTTTAATAGTATGTTAAATGAACTAGACCTACAGACATATACAGAATATTGCACTCCAAATCAGCAGGATATATATTCTTCTCAAGTATTCATGGATTATTCTCCAGTGTAGATCACATGTTAGATCACAAAACAAGTCTCAATAAATTAAAAAAGATTAAAATAATGCAAAGTACTTTCTCTGAATGCAAAGCTGGAAATCAATAGAAGGTGGAAAACTAGGAAATTTAAAAGTATATGGAAGTTAAGGAACAAATTCTTAAAAACAATGTGATTGCAGTGATGAGAGGAAAATTATAGTCCTAAAAGCTTATATTTAAAAAAAAGGAAGCTAGATTCAAAGACCTTACTGAAGAACTGGGGAACTTAGAAAAAGAAGAGCAAACTAATCACAAAGGAATCAGAAGGAAAGAAATAAGAAAGATTAGAAGAGAAATATAGGAAATTGAGAATAAAAAAAGAGAAAATTACAAAACTAAAATTCGTTCCTTTAGAATATCAAAAGACAAAATCTTAGCTAAAGTGGTAAAGACCAAAAGAAAAAAGATACAAATAAGTGAAGTAAAAATGAGAGGGGCATTAGTACTGACTTCACAGAAAAGAAAAGATCATAAGAGAATACTGAGAACAACCACATGTCAACAAATTAGACATCTTAGATGAAATGGGCAACTTCCTAGAAAACTATGAACAGTATACACTGACTCTATGAGAAATAGAAGACCTCAACAGACCAATAAAAAGCAAAAAGATTATTCAATCATTAAAAAAACAAAAAACAAAGAAAAGCTAAGGACCAGATGGCTTCACACATGAATTCTACCAATCATTCCAAAAAGAATTAATTCCAAACATGCTCAAACTCTTCCAAAAAAAAATTTTGAAGAGGAGAGAATACTATCTAAGTCATTTCATGAGGCCAACTTCATCCTAAAACCAAATCCACATTAATTATATTACAAGAAATGAAATTACAGATCAATTTATCTTATAAACATAGATGCAAAAATCCTCAACAGTATACTTGCAATTAAATCCAACAACATATTGAAAGAATTATACATCATGATCAAATGGGCTTTTTCCTAGGTATATAAGAAAGGTTCAACACACTATAAAGCAGTTAATGCAATACATCACGTTAACAGTATAAAGGGGAAAAGCCACATGATCATTTTGATTGCTGCAGAGAAGGTATTTTGACAAAATCCAGCATCCATTCTTGATAAAAACACTCATAAAAATGATAAAAAAGACATATATATATATATAAAATTACACTCAATGGTGAAAGATTGAAATTATTCTGTCTAAGATCTGAAACAAGACAAGAATGTCTACTGTCACCATTGTTATTCAACATTTACTGGAAGTTCTAGCTAGATCACTTAGCAAGAAAAAGAAAAAACAAAAAAGTATACAAATTGGAAAGGAAGAAGTAAAATTTCCCATATTTCCATATTTGCAAATGACATGATTTGATTTAAAGACCCAAAAATCTACAACAAAACTACTACAGCTAGTAACTGAATTCAGCAAAGTGGAGGGATACAAAATCAGCATCCAAAATAGCAGTAGTATTTGTATACACTAGTAATAAGCAACCTGAGGTGAAAATCAAGAAAAAAAATTCCATTTAGAATAGCAACTATAAGAATCACATATTTAGGAATAAATTTAACTAAGTGTCTTAGTTTCCTAAAGCTTCTGACACAAAAATACCAGAAATGGGTTAGCTTTTAAAAAAGGAATTTATTTGGGGGTAAATGCTTACAGTTCTGAGGTTGTGAAATATCCAAATCAAGGCATCAGCAGAGATAATTTCTCACCAGTCAGCTACAAGTGATCCTGGCCTCCTGTCCTGACATGTGGCATGGCAAGATGACAGCTGACTCTGTCAAGGTCCCTGCCCTCTCCTCAAGGCTTACCATCTCCTGCAGATCAGCTGTGGTTGAACAGGCATATGGCTTATCTTTTCCCAGGACTCATCTCTCAGCCTTGACTTCTGTACTTTCTCCCAAAGCCCAACTGTGGGCAATCAGGTTTATAGCTTTTCTCTTCAGCCATGAGCTGCTCTGTGGGCCTAGCTTCTTGAGGGTTTCATCTTTCAACTGCTGCTAGTGATCCTCAAGTCATCTCTCACATAGAAAGATCAAAATAGCAGAGCTCCCTTTTTGGTGTCTCTTCCATTTTGTTTCTCTGTTTATATAAGACTCCAGTAAGAAGGTAGATAACCAACCTCAGTCATGCCTCACTGACATAGTCCAATTAGAAACAATCTAATCAAGTGATCTACTCTTGGTATCTTAGCAGAATATAATGCAATCAGAGGGTTCTACACTGACAGAAACTGATTATTTCTACAACAAAATCTTTTCTGAGATTCATAAAAGAACTTGAAACCATCACACCAAAGATATATATGATTTGTAAACAAAAAACTACACATCATTGCCAAAAGAAAGCAAAGAAGACCTAAATAAATCAAAAAACATTGTTTTCATGGATTGGAAGACAAAATATCATTAAGATCTCATTTCTACCCAAATTCATTTACAGACTCAACATAATCAAAATGAAATTCCAACAGCCTTCTTTGCAGAAATGGAAAAGCCAATCATCAAATTTATTTGGAAAGGTAAGGAATGTCAAATAACTAAAAGCATCTTGAAAAAGAAGATCGAAGTTGGGGGACTCACGCTTTCTGAATTTATAGCATATTACAAAGCTACAGTGGTCAAAACAGCATGGTACTGGCATAAGTATAGAAATATTGACTAATTGAATTGCATTGAGAGTTCAGAAATAGACCCACACATATGGTCAGTTGATTTTTTACAAGGTTGCCAAGTTCACCTATACTGGGGAAAAAAATAGCCTCATTAAGAAATGTTGCTGGGAGAACTGGATATCCCTATGCAAAAGAATGAAAGAGTACCCATATCTTATACTATATACAAAAATTAACTCAAAATAGATCAAAGACATAATATAAGAACCAGGATATTAAATCTCCTAGAACAAAATATAGGCACATATCTTCAAGATCTTGTGGTAGGCAATATCTGTTTGTTTCAGATTTGCTTTCTAATTCAAGGTCATAAGTGGAAGTGAAATGCATATACATATATTCCATTTTCACCTTTGATTCTCAGTTAATAACTCTAATAAATTTATTTAGTTTTTACAATCCTCTTTCCCACAAAAATTGTACATTTTTATTCATTTTTATAATTATTTATTTTTAAAAAAGCAAACAGTTTATATTCACTGCAAAAGAAATTGCTTAAAAGAAAAAATTTCATCCATAATCTCTCATCACTGAGTAATGCACCTTTTGTATTTTTGTTTAAATACACATGTAATTGACACAAATTCTGTTTTGGAGACTTGCTTTCCAAATTGTTTTCTCAATTACAAAATAGTTTTCTGCAACTTGATTTTGATTGGTTATATAGAATCTCACTCACTTCTATGATTTAATTTCATTTTGAGGTCACTTAGATGGCTTCTTTTTTTGGTTTCTTATTTTTTATTATCAAAACTCTTATTGTGATGAATCTCTTTATAGATAGTTTTTTTCCCTATTCTTTTTACAAGGATAAAATCCTAGATGAGGATTTTCTGTTAAAAGGATATGTATTAATTTTAGGGAATTTTTTTCTAATTTCCCCTTACTTTCCAGACATTTTTACCAGTTTATTCTACTACCAAAAGGGTCACATCATAGCTCTTTACTTATACCCTTGGTTACACTGGCAGATAGATGGGTTGACAAATAAATAATTCCTATAATAGGCAAAATGAGATGGTTTAGTATTATTTAATTATATATGCATATATGTTTATCACAACTGAGTTTAAACACATATGTTTATTATTAATCATTGATATTTCTTTTGTAAATGCTTTTCAAGTCCTGTATCAGGTTATTTCTTTCCTAATTTTCTGGTTGTTTTTGTCAATTTTGTCAGTTTGTATTTTAATGCTAGAAATATATATAGTATCTCTGTTACAAGTAAAATACAGATTTTTCTTAATTTTTCCTTAAACTTATCTTTGTTATTTTTTAAGAAGAATTTTTTTAAAAATTTTAATTCTATGGCTTCTGTTTTCCTTCCTTGTCCTTTAAATGCTTTTCAGGTATATATTCTCAGTAACTTTTCAAGGGGTTATATTTTGACTCCATTGCAGACCAAAGGAAGGTCAAAGAAATAAACAACACATTTTATCATTTGGTTTTACTTAGCTCAAAAGGTTAATGTAGGTTTTCAAAGTTCTGCTTTAAAACTTGACCATAGATGATACTTGGATATGAACTCTGGTTTCTTTCCAGAATAAGAGTGGAGTGCTGAAAGACCATGAAATATCTAAGACACAAGTCTTTTCTGGGGTAATAAATAGCTGAAGAACATTTTTAGCAATGGATTAAGGGACAATAAACTCATTCTTACATTTCAACATTGCAGACATCTATGAAATAGTTATCACTAAGATACCATTGATGAAAAATCATGATTTTGTGCAAATGATACTAAATATGTGAACCAAAGAGAAGGAGAGATTGAAGAAGAAACAGCTTTAAGAGGAAAACAGTGGAAGTTTAGATCTGGAATTAAGACATCACGGTGGGCCAAGAGAGGAACCCCAACCATGTGTACAGAGTGTGAGTTTGCATCAACAGATGAAGAGGGTGAATGCTGCCACCTAATGTTCTGGGAGAGTTTTGCCACCTCAGAGTACAGAGAGGTTCGAGCACATTCCCCAAGGATTATGGTGGTTAAGGTCAGCACCCCACAGGTCTGAGAGGGGTGAACCTGTCCCCCAAAGGTTAGGGAAGGCCAGGTGGTCAGCCTGTTGCTCTGAGAGGGTTGAGATTGCATGCCGTACGTTAGGGGGAATCTTGTCTTCAATCACTGTGCTAGGGGGTTAAGACTCTAACCTAAAGATTGGGTAAGGTATGGCAAACACCCCAACACTTTTGGAGGGAGAGGTCAGGAGCTTGGTCGACACCCAAATACTTGATGAGCATGGAACCAAAAAAATGGCCTTTGGGCAAGAATGTAGAAAGGGTGGGTCCCCGTATGGCCCCAAGTCTTCTTAAGAATGACTCTCAAACTTTGAAATTGAACCCAGGATTCCCTGCAGGTTTACTGAACTGTAGAGAAACTGTGACTCTTGTTTCCCTCCCAATTTCTCCTTATTGTAATGAAAATGTTTATCCTTTGTCTGTCCATTTGTGTATTGGAAGCAGATGAATAGTTTTGTAAGTTTCAGAGGTCTGTAGCAGACAGGAATTTGCCAAAAGACAAACTGTGTTTCTTTAAATTGATTGTGATATGATTTAGTACTTGCATTGTTAGTGATTTAGGATTTTTTCAAATATTGTAATGTCTTTTTGGAATTCAGAGGGTAGAGTGTAGCAGTTTGATATGGTTATGAATTCCAAAAATAGATACTGGATTATGATTGTAATCTGGTCTGTACCTGGACATAATTAAGTTATGATTAGAGCTTTACTTGGGCCACATCATTAGGTCATTGAGTCCCCACCCCTTGGTGAGTAGGACTCACAGATAAAAGGCATGGCAAAGGACAGAGTTGAGGGGTTTTGATGTTAGAGTTTGATGCTGAACCTTAAGCTGGAGTCCTGGGAAATAAGCTCACAGAGGAAACAGAAGCAAGCCCCTGCAAGAGAGGAACTCTGAGCCCAGGAAGAAGCAAGCCCTGGGAAGAGAAGAATCTTGAACCCAGAGAGAAGCAAGACCCTGGAAGAGAGGAACTCAGGAAGCCTGAACCCTCACAGACATAAGCAGCAGTCATTTTGCTCCAACATGTGAAAATAGACTGGTGAGTGAAGTAACTTATGTTTATGGTCTGGTATCTGTAAGCTCCTACCCCAAATAAATACCCTTTATAAACCAACCAATTTCTGGTATTTTGTATCACCACCCCTTTGGCTGACTAATATGCCATTTATAACACACAACACTAATCTAGGTATTGCTGTGCAAGCACTTTGTAAATGCAGGTAACAACTATAACCAGTTCACTTAAAGTAAAGGAGATTTTCCTCAATAATGTGGGTAGGCCTCATCCAATAAGTTGAAAGATTTTAAGAACAAAGCAGGTATTTCCTTGAAAAAGAAGAAATAGAGTTTAAGTTCCTGCCCAAGAGATCCAGTCTACCAGCTTTTCCTATGAATTTCAGACTTGGTACTCCCCACAATTGCATAAGCCAATTATTGTAAATAGTCTTTTAATGTGTGTGTGTGTTCCACTGATTCTGTTTCTCTGGAGAACTCTGACTGATGCACTCCCTATCAGTGTGAATGTTCCTTGAGGATGGTTATCCATGTGGTGATTTTCTCCTCATTGATCTCAGGGACTTCCTAATGCACTAAACTCTCAATAAATATATGCTAAACAAATGAAATTTTACACTAATAGCAGAAAGGGAGCATACTGCTCTCATAGTGGCTTAGGGAATATTTTGGGTTATTAAAGTAAAAAAATTATTGAAACAAAAGCATTTTATTCCTTCTTTTCTTTTAAAATCAAATCCAATGGGATATGTTTTTCTAACTAATCTCAAAGTAAGTTTTCCCTTGTCTTTATTTGCCTTCTTATCCTCATTTCTGAATTCAATTTTTAAATGCACTTATTTTTCAAAATATCCAGATTTGGGGAAGAATATGTGCTCAGATTTTCCTGTTTTCTTGACTCATTAAACAAAAACCATGATGTATTTTTTAAAAGGATCTTTATATCTGTTCTCCAAGTTTGATAATAAGTGGAAGCTATTTTTATACTCCCCAAATTCACCAAATGTAGGTTAAAGATTATCAATATAATAATGTTGCCTTTTACGTCTACTGAAAACCAGGGCTATTTTAAATGGAAATGACATGCAGCATTTTAAAACCACTTGTTTCTTATAAACATATTTTTATAACTTTTCCTGCCTGACATTTGTGCTTTAAGTCAAAAGTACTTATGTGAAAGCAATTTTTTCCCATTTTTATCCTTCATCTCTAAAATTGTGTGGAAGAGAATTGCTACCACTCAATCCCTGACATTAATTCAACAGATATATATTTTGATTTCAGAAGAATTATGGAAACATTCATTTTGAAAAGAACAATGAAAGATAGCATTCTGTGTTTAGCACATTTCCCCTTTCCAAGTGGCAGTGGAACATTGTAATGGCAAAGTAAATTGCTTCCTATTTCTATCTGCTTTTTAAAACTGTGACACTGAATGAGCTGAATTGCCGAGACCACATCTGCACATAGCTAAATGAAAGGTTTTATGGCATTGTAGAACTAGGCAGAACTATTTTGTCCTTGGCTGTTTTAATGATTACAATGTTGAGGGCATTGCTTTGCACACAGTAGGGTAACATTTAGGGTACTGTGAGGAATCTCAGTTTATAATTTAACAGAGTTTAATGAAGAGACTCTACACGTGACAAGAATTAAGGGAAATAACAAGGTTTGGTTGAGCATTGAAGCACTAGGAACAGGCATTCCCTGCCAATGAGTGGAATGGAGTTACTGAAACTCAGAGTTGAAATAACAGTAGCAGGAGGACCCAACAAGAACTCTAACTAGAGAACGCAGCTATTGTCCAAACTGAGGTAAGATAAGCACAGAACTTGTTAGAGGAGATAAATATCTTGACCTTTCTCTCCTTAAGCTTCTGATTTCTTGCTACCTCTCAAATTCACCAAATCTGATCAGAGTCCAGAGAGCAAGTAAGCCTGGATAATGCCTGCTCCATGTAGTCTTAAGGCTCCTTGAGCACAGAATAGGGCAGGAAAGGATAATGATGGAGTTTTAAGGAAAGTGGCAAACTTGCAAAGTACTCATTATATGTATTGACATAAGCTCTACCAAATCTAGGCTGGTCAATTTTGTGGTGTCAAGTACTATCATCATATTTATTAGTCATATGGAAACAAATATTTTATATATAAAAATACAGGTAGAATAAGTTGATCAATGTAGATGGATGGTGATGATGATGATATAGGTAGTATTGATGTTTTTCAATAATTGAATGACCATTAATTCCTAATAGCTACTATAGTATGTATTTATTATAGATTTTCTCTAATGCTCACAATAAACCTGAAAGATAGATATTATTAGATTTATATTACATATGAAGAAACCAGGTTGCAGAATGGTTAACCAAGTTGCCTAATTCACCCATGTAACGAATAGCAGAAATTGTACTCTCTGGATTTCAGAGTATGAAGATCAACATATTTTTTATACAATTCCATAGTATCATTCTTCATAGCTGATTCTAGTTATAAAAATTACTTACCGAAAGACAAAGGAGCAACAACTTTAGGCTGGGGGCAAAAAGTAATGTCCGAAACTTCCCCAATAATTTTGGTGAATGTTGACAGCTTATTATCAACTCTTATTTTGCAATTTGAATGAAAGTTATAGAAAACATTTCCACAGCCCAAATCTTGGCAAATTATCATGATAAAAGTTTACAAAACACAATATAATTTCAGAGAGTTGATGGATACTCTAAAGCTCATACATGAATTATTTCTGAGAAAGAAACCATAGATTATAAAGGGAGATACAAAGGACTCATTACAACGAATTAGCAAAGAGGAACTATTCTGATTCTTACATCCTGAAAGTCAGAATAAGACCATGAAAGTGTAATTCCTCCAAACACTACTTGTTACCTTCAATAAATTTTTGTCATAGATAAGTTATATCTGCTTGTTCTTGGCAAGCTCATTGGATTCATTCTTTCAAAAATTTTTCATGAGTCCTACTTCTGCATAACACCGCTGCAGGTAAAGGTGAAAAAGGCAGATTGGGTCCCTGAGTTTCTGGAGTTTTCCAATGTGCATACATAAAGTAAATAAATAGTGTTGAGAAAGAGAATATGAGCAGAGTTCTCCTTTAGTTCAGAAAAGCAAATGAGGAGATGTTTTTAAAGTTGGAACTTAAGAATGAGAGAAGACAGGCAAAGGGCTAAGATACAACATTTCAAAAAGATGAAACAGTAAGTTCAAAGACATTTCAGCAAGAAAAAAACTTGCCATGTTACCAAAAGGCAGGCCAAAGTTGAATACAGAAGAGAAGTGTGTGTGTGGGGGCGGGGGGGGGGGGGGAGGGTAGGGATTTGGATGGAAAGAAAAATGAGTCTACATCCAGAGATCTCCTTGGTCACTGAGAAGTCATGTGGGAGAATAATGGGATCAGACTGTTTTTTTAAAAGAACCCTATTGCTATTGTATGATAAGTGACATTAAGAGAGGTAAGAGTAGAAGCATGCATATCATTTAAGAGGTCATTGAAATAGCACATGCAAAATGATGATGGCTTTAATAGTGCTGAGGTAGTGGAAATGGGAAGAAGTGACTGGATACCAGATTTTTAAAGATAGAAAGAGTAAATTTCAAATTGAAAAGGATATAGGAATGGAGGAAAAGAGACAAGGAAGCAAAAATGCTGAATTTCTGATTTTAGTGATGTGGTAGATGATGCCATTTTGGAGGAGGAGGGAATCAGAACTTTCATTGTGTTTATAATAAGTTTAAATGATTAAGTGGAAATATCAAGTAGAAATTTGAACATAGATAGTAGACAGGGTCTCAGAGGGCTTGCTTTGCTATAATTTTGAAAGTTGTCAGCACACAGGTGGCCATATCATTGGGCAATTAATGCATGGAGAGTGAGAGGAGAATGATCCAGAACACAATTGAGAGAAACTCTAATATTTAGAGATCCGATATAATTAATGGAAACAACAAAGAATATTGAGGATTGGCCAATAAATTAGGAAGAAAATCAGAACAACTAATTGTCATGAAAGTTAATAGGAAAAGTTAAGGAGTTTGAAAAGGTGGAATGGACAAATATATAAAATGCCACAGAGAGAACAACTGAAAGGGGAATAGAAACATAGAGCAGTTTATGTGGTCTGTTGTGGAGATTATCAGTTTTACCAGAGAGAAATGGATAGGTTGCTAGAAAACACCTTTGAGTTTTGTTATTAAGAGGAACAGAGAAATGGATTTTTGGTTAGAGGGAGAAGTCAATTAAGTTAACTTTTATTTATATATTTATTAGATTGGAACATAATAGAAAATGAAATTATAATAAATTATAATGACAAGAAATTATAATGATGGAAAGAAAAAATAAAAGATGACAAATTAAACAAAAGAGCAATGTACTTGTGACAAGAAATTAGGAGAGGCACTAGATGTCAAGGATAAAATGCCTTTAAAGACTTGCATTGTTTTCTGATCATCTAATTCAATATTATAACAAGTGCTGAGATAAATTTCTAAGGATATTTGTGGGAACAGAGAGACTAACCCCAACCCTGAATTTAGACATAAGTATAAAGAATTAATTTCATTATCCTGGGTAATGCCCTACTGAAGTGATCTAATCAAAAGAAAGTTCCCTTAACTGAATCTAATCAAAAGGTCTCATCTATAATAAGTTTTATAGCCACAGGAATGGATTAGTTTTAAGAACGTGATCTTCTGGGATCCACAAAAGACTCAAACTGCCATAGCAACAATAATTGATTAAGTCAAGCAAACCAAAATCCTATGAGCTATCACTGGTCTCTGTTTTCTTTCCTTCCTTTCCTACCTCTTCCATCATCAAGTTGTGCTATATCTAAATCCAACAAGTATGTTGAATTTGTCAGCTTCTATTCCTTCTCTTGCCTCCTCACTCTTGTCTTGCATTCCATTGTCAACTTAGCAGCCACAATGGTGTTTTCAAAGTAGAACTCAGTCATGGCAATTCCTTACTTCACATTATCTATTATTTTTCCATCAACACTTGTTTCATTAGCAAGGGCAGCCCTGAATACCTCTACTATGTCAATTCTTACCTCTTTCTCCCTAGCTTATTACCTTCCAGTCACACATTCCTTTTGTTCCTGGAATCAACTAGGTTGTTTCAAAAGTCTTGAAACTAGCACATCCCTCTGTTTGAAGGAATCTTCCTCCAGTTTTCTGATCTCTTTCTTCTTCTTGTCATAATATTTTTAATAAAAATGTCATCCTCAGCTAAAAGGAAATAAAAAGTTATGGAATAGCCCAAGAAAGGGGTGGCACTATGAATCAATAGTGAGTCAGATAAGGCATCTCTCCAGTCATGGAAAACAACTTTTCTACCAATTAAGTGTTATATCTCATAAATATAAACAATAGTTAAGAGCTACTATGGAAAGTAAGGCAGAGGTCTGTTATTACTTAAACTGGTATAGAAAATAGGAATGATATATATGTGCTTTACAGATTAGGGGCAATCTCATGATTTAATTACATTATTCACAATGTTATTTTGCAAGATTTCTTAATTATAGTCAATGTATAACATAAATGAGCTTTATTTATGTGTGTGCATATACTGGTTTTGTGGTCTTTTTATGTTATTTTTAAATTTTATCTTTTTTGCCTTTTCAAAGACAAGGTTTTAGATTACAATTATGCCAAAAGTTTTGTGATATAACAATGCTTAAAATCTCAATTAATTTTGCCAGCAGAGATTTGTAAATACTAAGGTAATGCAAAAACTGTAAGAGATAACATACAATTACAGATTTTATAGATTGAACAAGACTTGAAAATCATTTTTTCCAACACTTTTCTCCACTGACTCTATTTGGAATGCCCTCCACATTAACCAAACAATTAATCTTCAGACTCACACTTAATCACCCACAAGAAAAGATAGCCCATTTCATTACTGAAAAGCAATTTTCTCAATTTCTTCCATCCATTGCTCAAAAAACTATCAGATACACAATTTAAAAGCCAGTCTAATCTTTCTTCTATATGTCATCGCTTATTTTAATACATTTGTGATATTTACCTTTGTGATTGATTCAAGTCCCCAACAAAAACACGTTCAAGTCCTAACCCCTGGTACCTTGGATATCAACTCATTTGTAAAAGGAAAATTTGAAGAACTAAGATGAGACCAAACTAAAACAGGGTGGGGAAGCCTCAATTCAATATGACATATCTTTGAAAGCATAGGAAATTTGGACGTGGAAGTCAGTAAATCCCACGGTGTGGGAGAGGAAGAGACAGAGCTCCTTGTGCTGGGGGGCAGAGAATGATTGCCAGCAAGCCACCACCAGAATTCTACAGACTTCAAATAAGACAAGGCCTGAAAATATTTCAATTTTAGGCTGCTAGCCTCCAAACTGTGAGCCAATAAATGTCTGTTTATTAAACAATCTCTGGTGTTTGTCATAGTCGCCCTGGAAAACCCTTATTGTTTTCAAGCAATTTATTCTTTTAACACATATTTATTTTTCATTGACCATGTACCAGACATTCTGCTAGAGACCTTTGACACTGAAGTCCAGGGCAAGGCAGTCATGGTGCCACCATTATGGTGTTCACATTTGATACAATTCATTTCATAAAATTTATATGATGCAATTCTGTGTTACTTTACAAAGGTTGCTTTCCTACATTTGCTTCATGAAGTGCAAAGAAATAAATCACCAAAAACTAAATATGATCCAATGAGGGCAGAAAGGAATGGTCATATCCCTTTCATCTTTAAATTGTGACTTCCCTTAATACAGCCTAATGCTAATAATTTCTTAAACTATTTTATACCATGCAGTGATATCATATTTTACTTCCCATACAGCACACAGAAAATATGAAGTTAAATAACACTTCATAGGTTCCCTTTTGTTTATGCAAGTCATTTTTCTTAATAAATCCTATTTTACTAATAGAGTATCCTAATTATTTGTCCCATTCTATCACACTTAATACTATTTTCAAGGTTCAATCTTTATTGTTGCATTAGATTCTCAACCTTATTTGTTTATAAGGATTTTTTAAATTAGAAAATTGATATGTGAACCTATCGCTCACATTATTTTTCTCATAAATTACTTGATAAATCCACCAGTGATTTTCCTTCATTCATTTGTTCAATATACTAATACACCTACCATGTATTAGGGACTTTGGTACTTGTGTGATCAGTTATGGTGAATGAAAGAAACATGGTCCTTGCCTTCTTAGAACTTGCATTATAGTAAGGGAACTAAATTATAAAAATTATAAACAATCACATACAGATACTGATAAGATCTCTGAAGAAAATTACAAGCATAAAAATGGAGAATAGAATGACAAAATCTATTTAGAGATGATGATCAGAGAAGCTTTTCTGAGCAAGAATTTGAAGGAGACGTCATGGAAAGAGTAGGGAAAGCAATTCAGACAGAAATGATTTTTTGTGTCTGAGGCATGAAAGATCTTGTTTTTTTTTTAGAACCTAAATGAAGGATAACTAAAGAACAGGGCATGAGCAAAAAAGTAAAGAGATGAGGTTGAAGAAGCAGGCAGGATTATGTATATCCTACCTGATATATCTGTTAACTGTATAAAGGATTTCCAGTTTCATCTGATGAATTTCTCCCTGTCGTTACCTCATCCATATCATTTTAAATTCCTCTGAATTAAGTCAGTCTGTGTGTACAGAATTGTATTAGTTAGTGTAAACATGGATGTGTATAAATGTATATATATGTAAATATTCTAAAAATTGTTACATGAATTGACTCATATGACCCTAGAGAACAGCAACTCAATTCTGTAGCGGGGGGTGGAGGGGAGGGCACAAGTAAGGTACTCCACGGAAAGTTTTAATGAACTCCCTAGAGAAAGTAGAGTGGCTGAAATAGAGATAGAAGTTTTTCCTGACTGCTGAACATCTCAATTCTCCCCTAAGAACTGCAGGCAATTGGATGAGACTTCTTTTATTGCTGGGGGCAATCTCTTTTGTTGATTGAACATGTAATCAGCCATTGATAAACTCAAATTGACTAATGATTTAAATCCACGAAATAAATCACAGTAACAATCAGGCCAGTGATTGCTTGACCAAACAACTGGACCTAGTAAGTTGACATATGAACTTAACAATCACAATCATGTTCTTAATTAAACTGAAAATCTGTGGTTTATCTTTAAGTAGGAAATAAAAGATAATTATCAGTGATTAAGTCAAATGATTGAATCCTGAATTACATCTCTACTTAGTATCCTAAAAGAAATTCACATAAATTGATTTGGCTTTAAGATACATGTCATAAATCACTATATTTATTATGGCACTTACAATTATGTAATGTTTTATATTCCATGAACATGTGAAACTCATGGCAAAGGCTATCTGAAACCTATAATTAACTAGCCATCTCACAAACGTATGTGCTTTATGACCACAAAGACTTGGGCAGTAGAATCATCAATACCTTGCATCACTAAAAGACACATTCACAGTCCATGCAAATACAGTGTGTTTCTGCTTTGTCAATATCAACTTACATACACACAAGTGTGTGAGTGCATGCAATTCTCATAGTCAATGTATGAAATTTAAATATAGGTATATACGCTTACTTTTAAGTAAACAGAATTAATTTCCATATATTGCATCTGTATTGGTTTATTGAAATGTTAGTAAATTTTAAACCATTTTGAAAGGTTGTGCATTCAGTTTTAAATGGAAGTATCGGGTCGCTGCTGACGCTGTGAGCTATAGAAACCTAAACTTTCCAGTGTCATTTGTGAACCTGTGACTCATTTTCTGTTTCAGCCTGAGGCAGGGCCAGGGTGCTGTTGCATAGAGAAGCTTTGAAGAAGCGGTAGACCAGGATTTATTTGCTCCAAGTAACTCAAGGCATAAAATGTTGGTTTAGGAAACAAAACTTTCTCATCTGTTCACAATTTACTTTGGACGTACATTTAGCTATGAATCCAATTAAAAATAAGCTCTTTTTCTCCCAAAACTTAGTTCTCATGCTCAGCTTCTCAGAATTTTTATAACAAGCTTGGACACAGTCATGGCTTCTTTAGATGATACCACTGGTTCGCTAGGAACTGAAATTAAGGTGTCAGAGCTGTTTAATTCTGTAGATTTTGGATAATGAGAAACCTGTCCTTTTTTACTATGTGTTTGTTCCCCTTTTGACTTATTGGGAAATTGTCTGTTTCTGAGTGAAAGTGGAGCAATGAATACCCTCTCAGTAATGGTGTTAAAACTGAGTCTGACTGTTCATTTGTTATTTTAGATAAATAATTGCTAAAACAAATACCGTGCAAGGGGTTGACTTAAACAAAAAAGGGATTTATTGGTTCATGGTTTTGAGGCTAGCAGTCCAAAATGGATTATGTTAACAAGGTATACTTTCTCATAGGAGACGGTGGCATTCTGGGATTGTCTGCCAGAGAACCTGGTCCTGGTTTTTCTGTCACTTGGCAGCACATTCTTCTTTTTTTCTATAGGCTCTTTTTGAGTTTCAGCTTTTAGCTATTCCTGGTCACTTCCCTCTCCATCTGACTTTCACTCTGCCTGTAAAGACTCCAGTAATTAGGTTAAAGCCCAATCTGATTCAGTGGGCTACACTTTAACTGAAGAACTCATGAAGTCATGCTATTTACAATGGGTCCTTACCCACAAGAAGGAGAACCAAGACTAAGACTATGTTCACACTTCAGTACATATTTCAATCCATCAAATGAATAAAGGAGATTGAGAAGGAATTCTTGCTCTGGCTGGAATTTTGGATTATATATGATCACAGGAGTGAAGAATAAATGTATTCTTACATGTACCAAGTATAAATTCAATAAAAAATACATATCAGAGTTGGAAAAAGGGAGGCATATTTTGGATGAAAGTCAAAACTTGGAAGAAGTAATCAGGAATTAAATGAGATTACAAGATTTTAAAAATGTAAATACATATGTATGCATTTTTGTATGTATGCATGTATATATATATATATATTATGTTTGTATGTACTCGTTTGTTTGTTTACTTTATACTAGAGCAATTACAATTAAAACAGGGATATGAGTGAGTTATAATTCTAATAGAAATCTTACTATCATTCTAGATGGGGATCAGGATATGAAAATATTCCAAAGATGAAGAAGAGAGTGAGAAAGAAGAAATTCAGGGAATAGGAACCCCGAATACTAGTTATAAGTTTTTCCCAGATATTTGAATGACTGCTAAACCAGGCATTAGCTGGCAGATTAAAAGCAATCTGTACTGGGATATGAGCCATTGACTACTCCAGTCATAACAGAATTTGCAGTTTGAATATGCATAAGTATGCTTAACTTTATAAATATATTAATTTTACACAAACAAGCAAACACAAGAAAATCAGCACTCTTTAGGGGAGTATAACAGAATCTATAGATTCCACAATGTCTAAGATAAAATCTTAAATTAGGCTACATATACAGGACAGGAAAGTGTCATAAAATCTCAAGGAAAAAGATCAATATCTGCAAACCATAGAATACCCAGATGATGAAATTGTCAAGTAATAATATTAATGCAGATATTATAACTAGACTCAACTGGGTAAAGTAAAATGGACTCAAAATGAATGAAAAGAAAGGGAATATTTAAAAAAATGATAAAAAGTACCAAATGACAAATTTAAGACTTATAAGCTATATAAAAACCTGTATATGATGTACTTAATAGCAGAGTGGAAATTATATAAGAAAGAAAGGGTCCCTGGGCTTAAATATAGAAATAAATACAAATTTTCCAAACAAAAGAACATAATGAAAAAAAGGCAAAACCTTGGAAGTTTAATGCCATAATATAAACTGATGTACTATATGAGCAATTGATCAATAGGTGATTGAAGAGAAGTGATAGAATAAAGAAACAATTCGAAGATATAATATCCTGACTTCCAAAATTAATGAAATACATATATTTATAGACACTACAAGCTCTGTATTAAACAAATGTAAAGAATTAAAAGGATATAACCACAATTAACAAATCATAGTAGAAGTCTTTTAAAAAAGGTAAACAGAACATCTTGAAATTAAGCAGAAGGAAAAGACACATTAACTATAAGGAAATAGTTCCAATAACCATATACTACTCATAAAAAATATAGTAAAGCTAAAAGACAGTAAGACAAAGATTTCTCATGTGCTGAATGAACAAAACTCAACTAAATGAAAACTATAAACCCAAACCAAAATTCAGTAAAAACATATTTCACAAAATGAGGCAACATAAAGAGATTTTCAGATAAAAGAAAATTAAGTTAATTCTTCTTACTTCAATAATTGAGAGAAGAAGGTGTTCAGGCTGAAGAAAAAGGATACCAGAGGGGAATTTAGATGTTTAAGAACTCATGGTCATCCCTGGAAATAGAATATATTTAAGTAAATAGCATATTATTTATTACATTTTTAAATCACATGTGACTGCTTAATGCAAACTTTATAACACTGTCTTTTTGTAATATAACTATTGTATGGGAAACAGTATTGATGATAAGTTAATCTTTAGATTTGCAAGATTTCTATACAATATGAGAAATGGTATGATATAACTCCAAATATATTCTTAAAGGATGTATGCGGCGGCTTGCTCGGTCAGTAGAGGTGGGGTCTGGTTGCGGACGAGGGGTCAGTCCAGCTCTGGACGAGGGGTCGGTCCCGCTTGGGACGAGGGGTCAGTCCCACCTGGGATGAGGGGTCGGTCCGGCAGCAGACGAGGGATCGATCGGTCTCACAAGGGGTTGCGCGGTTCGGCTGACGGGGTCGCCCGGAGAAGCAGGCGACGAAGGGGTCGCCCGGAGAAGCAGGCGACGAACTGGGGACAAGGGAGGCCAGGCCCTTGTCAGGGGCTCTCAGGACTGGAGGGCGCGCACGGCAGAAGAACTACCGCGGAGACAAGGTAAACACGCAAGTCCACTTTACTGAGGGAGAGGCAACAGTTTTATAGGGGCTGGGGAAGGCTGATTGGTCGAAGCCACGCCCTGTTCTGATTGGTTGCCGGCGAAAGGTCAGTGGGCGGTACTGGATGGGGGAGGGGTGGTGGTTAGGGATTGGCTGTCACTGTTGCTGGGGGAAGGGGCAGGGTTTAGGGATTGGTGGCTGCTGTTGCTGGGGTGGAGGGCAGACTGGATTTTTCCGCCCACGCCTGGCTGTTGCTGCTGTCGGGGGAGGGGAAAAGGGCAGACTGGAATTTTCCGCCCTGCGCCTGCGCAGGGAGAAAGAAGAAGAAGGGTGCCGCCCCACAGGCATCGTGTGGCGCCATCCGGGAGGAGGGGCGGCCGCGGAAGCATGGCTGCCGAGAAGGGGAGACCCGAGGGCACTCTGCGCCCATGCCGAGCTCCCTTCAGGGGTGGCGGTGAGTCCGACCAGCCACCCTATTATGGGGGCAGCGGCTTGGCCTACCGCGGCCGCTCCCCCGCCGGGCCAGCAAACCACGCTTCAGCCCAAGGGGTGACCGCAGATGTATACAGTAATTCCTACAGGAATAAATATAAAACAATGTAAAGATGCATAGCTCAATATCAAAAGACAAATTGTAATAGAATAATTAAAATATATTAAAAACATTTAAAAAGACAGGAAAGGTGGGTACTGAGGGACAAAAAATAAACAGAAAATTGACAAATGGAAAACAGAATAAAATACTGCACATAAATCCAAGCATATCAATAACTGTACTAAATACAAATGTGATTAACATTTTAATTAAAATGTTGAGATTATAAATATAGATTAAAAACAAAAGCAACTCCTGAACTTCTGGATAGCTGAAGACAATGGTAGGCATGTATTAACCAAAATCACAATGCAGTAAAATACTTCCAAGCAAAAAGTGAAAAATCAACAAATCCCAGTATTGTTGTCCTATATACTTCTGTTTCATCTCCATGTAGTTTTATTTCTTTTTTCGGTGAAGAGAGAAGAAAAAAATTTGAAAAGAGAGAAGAGGAATGCTTGTGAAGGAACCTGAGCATGAACTAGAGGAACTAGCAGAAAGATTAAATATTCTCTATAGTTTAAAATGCTATAAATATAATGGAAATACCAGAGCACAGTGTAGAGGAGAAATAAATTCAAAGGTCAAAAAAAACACATTTAAGACCTGGTTTAAGATGTAAAAATGTCCTTGTAAAGGGTCTCATGCCTGCTTTAATTGCAAAGAACTAGTTGAAAAGGTAGATTATTATTTAAAGGGACAGCCTTCCACATGCATAGCTTCTGGGGGAGAGAAGGAGAAAATAAATCCAAAGGGTTTTTTGGCAGTTAGATGGTGAAGGGGAAAAGAAAAGTAATTACCATTAAGTGAGGAATCTGTTAAAATACCCCAATTACATAATGAGCAATAGGAAAGTAAAGTCAGTACAGCCATTGTAGAAAATCAGTAAATTAAAACACACACAAATCTACTGAGGTTCATCCCCACACACTCCATGAAAAACAAACTTGAGGCAGAAGAAAACTCTTGAGTCTGTACTCCTAAAAAATTAATTATTTTCAAACAAACTTAAAAACCACCTTGAATCAGTAATTCTCAACCCAAGAAGAGAAATAGACATAAAGCAAAGGCAAGTGAAAAAATAGTAGATTGAATTTAGGAAAGAAATTTTAGAAGAAAACACATTTATCTCTGAAATAATGAGTAAATTATATTGTGCCCAAGGGGTACTAGATATAAATGGAAGTTTATAAAGGGACATGGAAGAAAAATAGTAAAACAATCAAATGAATCAAAGAATTATAAGGAAAGAACTGAAAGAATCAAAGGGAAAGTATTGGAAATGGAAGTGTTATGGCAGAGAGAATTTGGACCATCATGTTATTGAAGGCCAGGATGTGAGAAATCTCTGAGAACAAAGATTTATCAGCAGTCAGTCAGGCCTGGCAGATTCTGTCCAAAAAAAACTGAGTCCTCAATAGGATTTCTAGGTCCCTTTTGTACAGAGGATGTAGGAGTGGAGGAGTCAAGCACTACTTTTATGCAAAAAGGACTTTGTTAGTTTCTTAGAGTTTTAAGTGTTTATTTGAGTACCAGGTAGGTTTGAATTAACATATCACTCACATTCCAGGCAAGCTTGACTTAGCATATCGCCCACATTCCGCCTGGATATAAGTTCAAATATATATTCAGTTTGTATCCTCCCTGAATATCCAAAACCTATAGAGCCTATATCACTTAATTGGCTTTCTGGGATCTAGGCATATTTGGATATAGAATTAGATAGGTTTGGATTTTATGTACAGGCCATATTACTTTCCTCCTTTGATGCCTGCTTAAGGTTATTAAGCTTTGGCATCACTACTGTCAGAGTCTCTCTGGACTGACTGGTATGTATATAGAGCCATGAGATGGGCAGCTGTTTGTGTTTTACTATACTATGTATTAGTATATACTATGTATATACTATGTATATAGTATAGTATGCTTATGATGAAAGGGAAGAGGCAAGGAAGTGTGGTGCATCCTCCTACAAGGAAGGCAATTATTCCCACCAGAAATTTTGAAATTGTTATTGACTGTCAGTTGCTCAAAGTAACGGGAACATGAGCAATTTTTACAATTTTTATTTTTTTTTTGTAATTTCATTGATAACCTTTCCAGTGCTGTCTACTTCAAGGCAGCAATTAGAGAGATTGAAATTTCCACCAACTCCCCCTTCAGCTCCCAGGAGATAGTTTAGGGTGAGATGGTTTTGATACATGGCATTTCTGAATTTAGTTTGCTGCTGGGCTAGTAAACTTAGAGCATGGGTGGTTTTGATACTGGATTTTGTTTAGGTTCTTTGACTATGCTGGAGAAATGAATTTCCAGAGCACATCCGAAGAGTTAGGCCAGTAATTTATTTGGGTAGGGAGGGAAGGGAAATGGGAGAAAATAACAGCAGGGGTTCCCAGGTAGAGAGAAGGGGCTGAAAAGTGATAAAGAGGATGATTTATAGGCTATAATTCCCCATTATAGGTTATAAATGCCCAGGTTTTACTTGCATGGTGATCTAAGCCAGGGAGGAGCAGCTGGAGCTTGGGTGCAGAGGCAAGAGAGCACAAGAGAGAAAATTCAAGCCCAGCACTGCCTTTTAAACTGCTAATTATTCCACCCCTTTGCTAATGGCAGGGAAGGAGTTTCAGCTGTTCACCATTTTGATTGCTTATTTCCCCCATCAATCTCCCAGGAAGGCCCAATGACAAAGTCTTTGGGGGGATATCTGGGGCTACTCCTGGTTCTGGAGGAATTCTTTTCTGAGTGGCAGAATCTTGGGAGGTGTTCCAGCAACCATCTTGGGGTTGCTAATGTCCATGTGGACTCTCTGAGAGGTTCCATATCCATCTATTAATTCACTATCTTACAAGCCTGCTTCAGTTTCATTAGTTATTAATTCTATCATGGCTTGTAAGCAGATGATTCAGTTTAGCATATAGATGGGGGTTCGATAACCCCACATGCCATCCTCTGCCCCAGTTGCTGGCCATAGTACTGGACTATACGATCAGGGGACCATCTATCATCTCCCCAGATAATGAAAGCCCTTTTTTCTCTTATGTTTTGATATACTGGTTGGCTCGGCTCTTTCTCTTCTGCTAAGAGAATGAGGAAGAAGGGGGGTTTTATTGTACCAAGAATATAAGTACCACACCAATTTTGGGGAAGTTCTTGGAATGTGACTTTCCCGCAAATCCAGTACAGACCATTTAGGGCAGTAAAGGGGCCCTTTGCAGTGGAGTTCCACACTGTGATTAATTTGGGGGAAGTATGAATTATGAGAATGAGGTCAGATTCATTCCATGTTCCCAAGGCTCTGTTGTATTGGTGGTGTGATTTTGGAATCTTCCCCCCATACATGTGAGGTTTCCAAAAGATGTAGAGTGTAGTCATACTCTTGAAGCACAATATTTTCCTATGACAGAAGTTTGCAATATTTTCCTATGACGGAAGTTTTCAAGGGCACATACAATCTCAGAGACATTTGGGGGGCCAGTTTCTTTATGGTTGGCTATAATTGTATTCTCTAGTTTCCCAGGGCCATTAGTTTCCCATATTAGTACCTCCACATGCATAGCATGAGGAGACATTTAAGCCTTCTCCTACTACCTCAGCTAGGTTTATAAAGAGGTTTTTTGCTACTTGTGGAATGGAAAAGGGTCTTTCCATTTCTTCATAGAAGGAGTGGAACACAGAGTGGTCTTTACTTGTGAGTAGGTGTTCTCAATACCCAACCCAAATGTAGGCTCCTGGGTCTACTCCTTTATCATCATTGTGGAGGCCCATCTGGATTACCTGAGTCTGCCAGGATTCAGGGTTAAGGATAGTGAGGTTTAAGGGGTTACATTGACCACACTGATAGTTATTTGGGGCCATTCCTTTGGTGAGGACAGCTGTTTGTCTAGCTGTGTCTGTGTCCCAGGTGGCCCAGGTGACACAGGACCAGTAGGGACAATAGTATGCACCTATGTATTTGCACCACCCCCTTGGACTGCCCTTTTCTTTTCTGGAGTGCACAAATACTTATTGTTATGAGTACATTTCTGCTCCCAGCTGAGCCCTCCACAGTTGGTGTACCATAATACTCCTGGTTGGTATGGGTGTATGGAGCTGCTTAAGTTAATGGGGGCCCTTTCTTGGACCCAGTGATTCAGGTTTTGTAAGGTTTTTCCTAAGCTGATCATTTGCTGAGCTCTTGATTAGTTTCTTCTTTCTCTGAGTTTCCCTTTTGTACCTCAGATTAAGGGTGTGTGTGGGGGCTCCCAAAGAGGATTTCATAAGGGGTTAGGCTTAGCTTTCAGCTTGGGCTGACTCAAACTTGGAGGGGGCACTCAGGAGGACTTGCACCCATGTTAGCCCAGTTTCTTGGCAAATCTTGGCAATATAAGTCTTTATTGTATGGTTCATTTGCTCTACTTTCCCTGAGCTTTGAGGACGGTAAGCAGTGTGCAGTTTCCATAGGATGCACAGTGCTTTGGCAATCTTTTGAGTGATTTTTGGAGATGAAGGCAGGTCCATGGTTGGAGTCAATTGAGAGGAGTTAGCCCATATTGAGGAATGATTTCCCTGAACAGAGCTTTGGCCACTTCTTCAGCCTTTTCAGTCCAAATGGGGAAGTCTTCCACCCAGCCAGAAAAGGTGCAAACAAGGACTAGGAGATATGTGTAGCCTCTGGATAGTGACATTTTTGTGAAATCAACTACAAGATCTTTGAGAAGCATATTGCCAATCTGTTGGACTACTCCTGAGACTCCCGTGGGTCCCTGGTGAGGGTTATTCTTTGCACATGTCATGCACTGCTGGCATATGGCATGGGTGTTAGAGGCTAGACTTGGGATGTAGAAGAATATTTCTAACACTTCCTTAAGATGGGTTTTTCCCAAGTGTGTGTTTTCATGGTAGTCCTGAATCATGGTTATGGCTAATATTTGAGGCACAACTATTCTGTGTCTACCACCCATTTGCTCCTTGCGTCCCATTCTCAGAGAGTATCACTCTCTCTTGGCTTGAGTATATTGTGGCTTCCAGTGATTCAGAGAGTATGGAATGAGAGCAGGCAGTGTATACTGGAGTTTCTGGTAATTAAGAGGTTGGGGAATGATGGAAGTGGCCAGGTCCTCAGATATGGATCCCTCCTGTGCCGCTCTTTTTGCTTCAGCATCTGCCCTCCGATTTCCTTGAGTGATGGGGTTGTGGCTTGTCTGGTGTCCCATGCAGTGCATCACAGCCACTTTGATGGGCTCTCAAACTGCTTCTAGTAGTTCATGAATCTGTGTGTCATATTTAATGTCCTTTCCTCCCAAGTTAATGAGTCCTTTTTGTTTGTATAAGTCTCCATGCACTTGCAAGTAAGGAAGGCATATTTGGAGCCTGTGTAGATGTTAACCTTGGCCCCAGCTACAAGTTGTAAGACTTGGTTGAAGGTAATGAGTTCAGCTTTTTGTGCTCATTTGTTATCTGGGAAACACTGGGCCTCCACCGTGGTTTCAGAGGTCACCACAGCATATCCCGCTTGCCAGTCACTGCCCTGAAAAAAGCTGCTCCCATTTGTGAAGAACTTCATGCCAGGATTTGGTAGGGGCTGGTCTTAGGTCCAGCCTGCTGGAATACACTTCTTGCATTGTCTCCAGGAAGTTATGGGTTGGAACCCCCAGAATTCAGGGTTTTTTACAAGTTCCAGTTGGATGGATGGATTTTCACATAATAGGGTTCGATATTTAACCAGGTAGCTGTTAGTAAGCCAGTGTGTTCCTTTGGCTTCTAAGATTGTGACTGCTGCATGCAGAACCCAAGAGTCAGTTTTATGGCTTCTAGTGCTAGCATTGCTACAGCTGGTACAGCTTGCTGGTATGAGGGCCATCCCTGAGCTACAGTGTCTGGTTGTTTGGGTAGACAGGCTACACATCTTTGCCAGGAACCCAGGTACAGAGTGATTACTCTTACTGTGATGCCTTGGCAAATATGGATGTAGAGTTAGAATGGTTTACTGATACCTGGAAGCCCAAGGCTCAGTGCTTCCATCAGAGCCTGCTTGAGAGTGGTGAAAGCATCTTTCTGTGGGCTTTCCCAGAGCAGGGTTTCATGATCTCCTCCCTTTGTGGCTTCATACAAGGGACTCATGAGGACCACAAAATTGGGGATCCAAATGTGGCAGAATCCAGCTACTTCAAGGAATTCTTGCAACTTTCAGCAAGTGCTGGGTTCAGGGAGGTTACAGATTGCTTCCATTCTTTCTGGTCCTAGTTCACGGAGTCCCTGTGCTATTTTATAACCTAGATATTTGAACTGAGTTAGGCAGATTTGGGCTTTGTTTTTAGACAACTGATAACCCTTTTGTTGTAGATGTTTTAAGAGGGCATGGGTTCTGCTAACACAGTCTTGGTTGGTGGGACTTCCAAGGATGAAGTCATCTACATATTGGAGGAGAAAATAATTATGGCTTTCTGATTTTAAGGACTTGAAATCACTGGCCAGGGTTTGTCTAAAAATAGTGGGTTCATTTTGAATCCCTGAGGGAGCCGTGTCCAGGTTAGCTGTTGTTTTTTGCTGGAGCTTGGATTGCCCCACATAAAGGTAAAAATCGGTTGCCTCTGGGATGCTATTCAAATGCAGAAGAAGGCATCTTTAAGATCCAGGCATGAAAAGTAGACTGTCAATGAGGGTATCAAGTTGAGGAGAGTATAACGGTTGGGGACTGCTGGATGTAAGGTCACCACTGGTGAGTTAACTGCTCACAAGTCCTGTACTGGATGGTAATCCCCATCAGCCTTTTTAACTGGGAAGAGTGGGGTAGTCCATGGAGACAGGCACAGCTTCAGTATGCCTTCATTCAGCAATCTCTGAATATGTAACCATGCTTTTTCTTGCACTTCACATGGAACTGGATATGGCTTTATGCTCACTGGGCTGCTGTGGGCTTTATTTTGACAATAATTGAAGGAATGTCATGTGCCATTCTCATTGGGTTGCCCTCTGCCCATACTTTGGGCACATCTTGGAAGGGGAACTGTGCAACCATAGACTGGCCAGCTTCGCTGAGGCGGAACAGTCTCCATTCCTCCTGCAGAGGGAAGGTTAGCACTATTCTCATAGGCTTTGGTGGTCCCAGTGTTAACATGGATTGCCCCGTGGTATCAAAGGTAATCTGAGCTTGTAGTTTAGACAGCAGTTCCTGACCCAGAGGGACCTGGGCATTCTAGATGATATAGGAACTGAAGAGTGACTTCTTTACCCACAGTGTTACAGGCCCTGGCTTGGGGGAAGGGCCATTGGGTGCTTTTACCAGTTGCCCCTACAATAGTGTCTTGTATTTTTGATAATGGCCTGACTGACCTGGTCATTACAGAGTTTTGAGCCCCAGTGTCAACCACCATAGGTATGGTAAGGCCCCAATTTGGACTCCAACCATAGGCTCTTTGGGACTGAGAGAATAGTAGTACAGTCTGTCCTAATAGTCCTCATCAGAGCCCTCTATTCCCAAGTGTCTGATGAGCTGATTTGCAGGTTTTCCTTCTGAATTTTCATGAACCCAGGGTTTAGTTTGTGATGCTCTGCTTGCTCTCCTGGCTAATGCTTTGGCCACTTTCTTGGGGGCAACGGGGTCAAATGTGCTGTTAGAGCACTCCTGCTTCCAGTGCCCTTCCTCCTTGCAGTTTTCCTCTCTCCTGGTTTCTACATCACAGTTGACGTAAACCTTGGTGACTACCTCCATTAGCTGGGAAAAGTTCATATCAGAGAGCCCATCTAACTTCTGTAACTTTCATCGAATATTAGCCTGTGAATGGGCAACAAATGCTGCATTGACAATTGTGTGGCTTTTGGGAGCATCTGGGTTAAAGGGAGTGTGTACATGAAATGCCTCACACAGTCATTCATAGAATTGAGCTGGACTTTCATCAAGAGTCTGTAGGACTTGAGTGGTCTTTGCCATGTTTACTGACTCTTGGCTCCCAGCTCTGAACCCTTCAACAAAGGCCCTATGGGAAGTTTCTAGTAGGTTGAGCCCAGTTATGTCATTGGGATACCATTGGGGGTTCTCATCTGGGAACTGTGTGTGGGCATATTGGTCATTGTCCAGGATTCCCTCAGGTGGGTGTTCTTTGAGCCAAGTTAGAGTCCCTTGTTTGACTCGTGTTCCATCCTCAAAGTACAGTAAGGTCATGAGTCGTTATTTACAGTCAGCCCAGGTGGATTTTGGGGTCTGTATAATGAACTAGAAGAGGTTCATCATGGCTTGAGGCTTCTCGGGGTATGGTGGGATGTGACTTTTCCAGTTTAAGAGGTCGGTGGTAGTGAAGGGTTGGTACACAAATGTTTGGTTTCTTCCTTGAATCTGGCCATCAGCATCATAATAAATTGGATCTTGGGCTTCACAGAGAGGTAGCTGTAGGGTGGCCCTTCTCCCTACTCCATGTGCCCCCAGGGGTTCCCGTGGTCTGAGTTGTTATCTTTCAGGGACTCCTTCCTTCCTGATGGTCGGCACTACGCTGCCAAGGGCCAAGATTAGTGGACACAGCAGTCGCAGGGGTGAAGAGGCTGCATTTTTGGAGAAAGCAGCTGTGGGAGCAGTTGTGGGAATGGTTGTGAGGGTAGCTGCCAGAGCAGTTGGGCCATGTTGCTTGGAGAAATTGGCTGCAGAACCAGCTGTGGGAACAGCTGTGGGAGTGGCTGCAGGAGTGGCTGGACCATGTTGCTTGGAGAAAGAAGCTGTGGAACCGGCTGCTGGAATAGCTGCCGGGGCACCTGTGAGGGTGGCTGGGCCATCTTGCTTGGAGCAAGTGGCTATGGAATCGGTTGCCAGAATGGCTGCAAGAGCAGCTGCATCAGCAGCTGGGAGGTAGCCCTGATTAGGGAGGATGATGGTAGAGACAGCTGTAGGGATGGTGAGGTCATGCTGCTCAGGGAGGACTGTGGTGCAGATGGCTGTGAGGGTAGTGAGATCATGTTGCTTGGGAAAATTGGCTCATCCCCACTCCTCAGCACTGGCACAGTAGGAGCAATCACAGAAGGTGGTGGGAGATCATTTTCATGGCCTTTCTAGAATGGGTGGGTGGGCACTAGATTTGGGGCTCACTTCCTCTTTGCAAGGCACTTGTTTGGCCTATTTCCTTGGACAGCACCTCTGGGCTTTTGTATCAAGAAAATCCTGGCTTCTTTAGTCATATATTTCCTTAACCAGGGCTAAGAGTCTTTGCCTCACAGTGTCCTGCCAGGCATCAATGTATGGGAACTGGTCAGGGCTCTCTGGTTTTCCGATTACCATGGCATGGATTTTATGGATAATCTGGTGGTCAAAGATGCCCTCCTGGGGCCAGCCCATGCTAAAAGTCAGCCATTCTAATTCACAAAATGTTCTAAACTTTCCTGGCTGGAACTTTATGCCATATTCATCTCCATGGAATGCTCAAGGAAAGTTTTTCAGCATATAACCTAACAGGGTCCAACTTTCTGGGTTCCCCATGTTTCCACCCTGTGTCAGTGCTGCCCAACACTCACTCAGCCTTTTGCTTCATCTGTCTCTGGCCATGTCCCAAATGGGAACTTATGGCACCTCTTAGCCTTAGTGGGTTGGTATAAACCCCCAACTTGGAAGAGGGTCACTTTGTAGGGAGACCCCCCAGACCACCCTTGACCAGCTGAGTTCACCACAGAACCACAGATTGGGGTTCCACACTTGCCCTGCAGATGTTTGTCTCTAAGTCTCACTCAGTCTCCACAATCACATGCACACAACCATCCTCCTTCCTTTCCTTTCTCAGGCCTAGAGAAGATTGCTTCCTCCTTTCTCCTCAGGAGTACTACGGTCTTTTCAAGAGCTGATCAGGTTCCCCTCTTGACTTTTCAGAATTAGGCTTTTCCTTTACTGTGCCCTGGAGTTCTTACCCATCTGGCATGTGGAGCTCCTTGCTTTACTCAGGGACTCTTTGAACCCTCTGGTTTCTCTAGTAGGGCTCTGACAGAGTCCACAACCATTTTCTGGACTAAAAGGTGTCCAGAGGCACCCAGAGATGGGGTTCACCTAGGCCCTCCCAGCCTTCTTGGAGGTGTCTAAGAGGGGCAATCAACTGTTGCCATCTCTGACCTTCTCAGTGATCCTGAATGAGCCCCCAGAGATGTTATGGCAGAGAGAAGTTGGGTGATCATAGTATTGAAGACCAGGACATGAAAAATCTTTGAGAAGGAAGATTTATTAACATCTGGCCAGGCCCAGGAAAAAAACAAGCCCTCAATAGGATTTCTAGGTCCCTTTTATACAGAGGACATAGGAGTGGGGGAGTCAAGTTGTACTTTTATGAAAGAAAAAAAAAAGCCAAAAGAAAAACCTTTCTTTGTTAGTTTCTCACACTTTTAAGTGTTTGTTTGAGTACCAGGTAAGTTTGAATTACCATAGCACTCACATTCTGGGCAAACTTGAATTAACATATTGCCCACATTCCAGGTAAGCTTGAATTAATGTATCACTCATATCCCAGGTAAGCTGGAATGAACATATCACTCACATTCCATCTGGATGTAAGTTCAAATACACATTCAGTCTGCATCCTCCCTGAACATCCAAAGCCTATAGAGCCTATATCACTTAATTGGCTTTCTGGGAACTAGGCATACTTGGATATAGAGTTAGATAAGTTTGAATTTATGTGCAGGCTATATTAGAATGGCTAAAAGAAGGATTAATATTCATATTTTCTCAGAATCCTTGAAGAAAAGCAAACAATGGAAAAGCACTAAAACTATAACAGAAGAAAACTCCAAGAAAAAAGAAGACAAGATTAATCTCTGCATTGAAAGGACACATCAGGTGCCATGAAAATTACCCTACAACCACCAATGCTAAGACCTAGCCTAGAAAAACTGTTAGAGTGACTACCACTCAATTCTGAAATTTATTATTTTTAAAATTTTGAATATATGACATTTTAAAATTTCATTGTTAAGCCTCTATAATGATTGCATTGTGGTCAAGGAATGTTATATATTTAAAATCTATTTTGGGTAGTTCATTGAATATTTTTTTCTTTGTTGGAAATTGCTATTTGGGAGCCTCTAACATTGGCAAACCATGAAGATTTTGAGTCAAAATGATGGATTTAAATACCAATCCTACCATTTAATAGTTATATGCTTAATATTTTGTTTATTAGAGAAATTGTAGGTTTACATAACAATCATAAATAAAATACAGAATTCCAATGTACCATTCTATTATTAACATCTTGCATTGGTCTGGAAAATTTTGTTACAATTGGTGACAGCACATTGTTATAGTTGTACTACTAACTATAGTCCATGTTTTAAATTAGAGTACATTGTTTGGGTAGTGTAGTTCCATGGATTTTTAAAATAATTTCACTCTGTTATTGTATATAAAATCTAACATTTCTCCTTTTACCCACATTCAGATATATAGCTCATTACTGTTAATTACATTCACAATGTTGTGCTGCATCACTATCATCCATTACCAAAATATTTCCATCATTCCTTATAGAAATCCTGCATATTTTAAGGCTTAACTTTCTTTTCCTATCCCCACCCTCTGGAAACCAATATTCTCTATTATGACTTTATGAGTTGCATACTCTAATTGCTTCAAATAAGATAAATCATAAAATGTCCTTTTGTATTTTGCTTATTTCATGCAGCATGATATCTTCAAATTTCAAAAATGCTGTCACATATATCAGGATTTCATTCTTTTTTAGGCTAAATAATATTCCATTTATAAATATACACATTTTATTAATCCACTAATCAGTTTCTGGACACCTGGGGCTGCTTCCATCTTTTGGCAATTGTGAATAATGCTGCTATGAACATTGGTGTGCAACTATCTGTTCAAGTACATGCTTTCAATTTTGGGGGGTATATACTAAATTTGGGACTGCCAGATCATATGGTATTTCTATACTTTGCTTTCTGAGGATTTGTTTATCTTCACTGAACAGGTGTCTATTCAAATCTTTTGCCCATTTGTAATTGGTATGCCATTTTGTTGTTAAGTTGAAGGATTACTTTATATGTTCGGGATACTAAATCCTTATCTGATATTTAGTTTCCAAATATTTTCTTCGTTGTATAAATTGTAATTTTACTTTCATGATAAAGTCCTTTGAGGTGAAAAATTTTCTAAATTTTGCTGAGGTTTCATTTAACTGTTTTTTGTTTTGTTGCTTGTACATTGGGTATAACGTACAAGAAACCATTGGCTAACAAAAGGTACTGCAGATGTTTTCCTATATTTACTTTTATGATTTTGCTATCTCTAGTTTTATTTTATGACTTTGATCAATTTTGCGTTGTTTTTTTAATGTAAGGTTTGAGGTAGAGGAAGTCATTTTTTTGCAAGTGTTGATCCAGTTTTCTGATACCATTATTTGAAGAGACTATTCTTTCTTGGATGAATGGCTATTGCCACTTTGTCTAAAACCAGCTGACCATAAATATGGCTGTTGATTTCTGAGCTCTAAGTTTAATTCCACTCATCTATATATCTGTTCCTTTGCCAATACCATGCTGTTTGATTACTGTGTCTTTGTAATTTAATAAATTTTAAGGTCAGCATGTGTGAGTCCTCCAACTTCATTCTTCTGTTTCAAGATGACTTTAGATATTTGAAGCCCTCATATAAGCTTGACCATTAACTTTTCCATATCTTCAAAAAAGTTGTAGGGATTTTGATTTGGATTGCACTGAATCTGTAAATTGTTTAGAACTGACACTTTAATATTTAGCCTTCCAATCCATGAACATGGAATGACCTTCCATTCAATTATGTTTTCTTTTATATTTTATATTTTTTTTTTTGTTTCTGTGTGTAAGTCCTTTATACCTTGGCTTAGATTCATTCCTAGATATTTGATTCTTTTAGCTGCTATTTGGTTGGAATTTTTCTTGATTTCTTCTACTTGTTCATTGCTTGTGTATAGAAACATTACTGATTTTGGGGTTTTGATCTTATACCCAACCACTTCGCTCAAGCCATTTATTAGCTCTAGGAGATTTGTTGATAGTTTTTAAGGATTTTCTGTATTTATGAAGATATTGTCTGCAATTATGGAAAGTGTCTCCAATTTGGATGCTGTATTAGTCAGTGTTCTCCAGGAAAACAGAAACTACAGGACATATCTGTAAATAGTGTGAGATTTTATAAAATTGTCTCATGTGACCATGGGAATGCACAAGTCCAAATTCCATACAGCAGGCTGTGGACAAATTTGTTGAATTCCCCAGGAGAAGCTGGTTGTCCAACGTAGAGATGGGAATTCTCTCTCTGAATACTGAAGTCACTTCTCCTTTTAAGCCATTCAACTGATTGCATGAGATATCACTCTTTGCTGACAGCAATCTCCTTAGTTGATTGTAGCTATTTCCAGCTATCTATGCAATCAACTCACTGATGATTAAAGTCAATGAAATGACCACCTACTGCAATTAGCCCAGTGCTTGCTTGACCAAACAGGCACCAACATGACTGAGGTAACACATTAGCCTAACCATCACAGCCTACCCTTTGTCAACTTGGCAACCATACATATCACCTTAAATCATACTTAGTCTCTAAAGGAAAAATAAAATAAAATAACAGACATATATATATATATTCACCTGACAATATTCAACTGTCCTCTGTACAACCAGAAACACACTAAGTCAATTTACAATAGGGGGAAAGTCCTTGGGTAATATTCACACTTAAACTTGACATCTTTAAATACTATGATATAAAAATAATGTAACTTATTTCATATGATAAGAGGAGAAATTAGGGAAGAAAACAAAGATATTGCTTTTATGTACATACACAAATATACTCATAGCAAAACAAGGAAGAAATATTCATGACGATTATTTATCACTACCTTTTTCCACTACCCATTCCATGTTTCCTTAGCCCTCAGCAAGCACCTCAACTGACTGTGCTTCTTTGCCTGGGGAAGAGGGGAGGGAGTGACCCAAATTTCATTCCTGAAGACTTTGGGACATTGTTAGTCCTGCTTCGTTTGGGTTGCTGCAATTTTCCATAGATTTTAATCACAAGGTATAGTGTACTAAGAGATACCCTAGGGCACCTCCTGCATTGCAGACAAACACTTCTTTACCCCCATTGTGTAGATGGAGTCCTACTTCTCCTTGATAGTGAGGATAAAACACCAAGCCAGTACAGTATTGCCTACTTTGCCTGTTAATTCAGAGTCATGAGGAGTCCAAAGTGGCCAGGTGACAGTCCTAACATGCAATTTAATGGACTCTCTGTTGTATCTCCTGGAAGAAATACTTCTCCTTTTGGAACTAAGACCTGTAGACCAGCAGAGCTTAAAGTTGCAGGAATAAGAAGCAAAAATTTTCTTATTGGATTACAAGGATAATAGTGAGTGGTACCACTCCCATTTCCACCCCTTGATTCCTGGAGCCATGAATCCTGAATATGTGAGAAACAGAGTGGACACCAATTTAGAGTACACACAGCATCCTGGAGAACATTGCACCTGACCTGCAAGGTATTACCACCTAGCTGGTGTTGTAATTAAGTCTTCAAAAGTCCATGTCACTGTTCTATCAATCCAGCTGCTTCAGGACAATGGGGAACATGGCAATACCAGTGAATTCCATTAGCATGTGGTCAATCCCTCACATTATTTGCTATGAAATGGGTTCCTTGATCAGGAGTAATGCTCTATGGAATACCAGGCTGGTGGTATTCCTGCTTAGATTGTAGAGTGAGTGTATAATGGGAACACAGGTTTAGGACACAAGAGAAAATTTCAGAAAATGATCCCTGTATTAGTCAGGGTTCTCTAGGGAAACAGTAAACAAGAGATTTCTGTCAATAGTGTCTGATTTTATGAGTCTCTCGTGCAGCTGTGGGGATGCACTAGTCCATGGTTCTGCAGGCAGGTTGCAGTCAAGGGCTCCGATGAAAGTCCAGTGAAGGTTCTTAATGAGTTCTGGGAGACGTTGGCTGTCCAAAGATAAGGTGGGAAATTCTCCTCAATGCTGGAATCACTTCCCCTTTTAAGGTATTCAACTGATTGGATAAAGAGTCACTCATTGCTAATGGCAATCTCCCTGATTGATGTAATTGTAATCAGCTCTTTATGATTTACCACTGCAGTAAAGTCAATGGTGACTGAAGTCCATAAATGCCTGTGTTTTACAGTTAGCCCAGTACTTGCTTGACCAAATAACTGGGCACAATTACCTGGCCTAGTTGATGTTTTAGCCTAATCATCACAGTCCACCACTTGGCAACTTGGCAACAATACACATTACCTTAAACCATACTTATTCTCTAAGTAAAAACAATAACAGACATGCATGAATATATATATTTCTGCCTAACAGTGTTTGGCTCTCCTGCATACAACCAGAAATCCATTAATTCCATACAGAATAGGGTGCAAGTTCTTGGGTAATATTCACTCTCAAACTTGACATCATCAAATATTATTATATGAAACTGATACAACCTGTTATATGATAAGGGAAAAGTTTGGGGAAGAAGACAAAGAAATTTGTTTGGTGTACATATACAATCATCATCATAATGAAACAAGGGAGATAGATTCTTGACCATTATAATCCTCATTTCTGTAACTGGTTACATGGTTAAAGTGCATATTTATCGTTACCTTCTTCCACCACCCATTCCAAGTTTCTATTACCCTCAGCAAGTACTTCTTTTTGGCTGTAGTTCTTTGCCAGTGGGGTGACCAAAACTTTCATTCCTGAAGATTCTTGGCCATTGTTAGTCCTACTTGAATTGGATTTTTACAATTTTCCATTGAGTTTAATCATAGGACATGGCAGTACTAGAAGATGCCCTAGATGATCTCCTGTATTCCAGGCAAACTCTTCTTTACCCCATTATGTAGGTACAGTTCTACTTCCACTTGATAGTCAGGATCAATTGCCCCAGCAAGTACAGCAATTCTCTCCTTTGACTGTTGATTCAGAGGTAAGAGGAACCCAAAGTTTCCAGGTTGTAGTTTTAACTTCCAGTTCAATAGAGTCATTGTTGTGTTCCCTAGTGACAGCACTCCTTTTGGGACTAAAACGTAGACCAACAGAGTTTGAGGTACAGGAAACAAAAATTTTCCTAGTGGCTCACAAGGGGTAATAGTGAGTGGTGCCACTCCCATTTCTACCCCTTGATTCCTGGACCATGGATCCTGGTTATAGGAGAAACAGCACCTTAGAGTGGATGCTGATTTAGAGCATACACAACCTCCCGGAGAATAACCCCACCCCTGCAAGGTATTGCCATCTAGTTGGCAGCATAATTGAATCTTCGAAAGGCCATTCCACCATTCTATCCACCCAGCTGCTTCAAGGTGATGGGGAACATGGAAATATCAGTGAATTACATGAGCATGTACCCATTCCCATACAACATGTGTTGTGAAATGGGTTCCTTGATTGGAAGCAATGCTGTGTGGAATGCCATGATGGTAGATAAGACATTCAGTAAGTCCACAGATGGTAGTTTTGGAAGAAGCATTGCATTCAGGAAAGGCAAACCTATATCCAGAGTATGTGTCTATTACACTTAAAACAAATCACTACCTCTTCCATGGTGAAAGTGGTCCAGTGTAGTCAACCTGCCACCAGGTAGCAGGCCCATCTCCTCAAGGAATGGTGTCATTTTGGGGGCTGAGTGTGGGTCACTGCTGCTGGCAGATTGGGCACTCAGCAGTGACTATAGCCAAGTCAGCCTTGGTAAAAGGAAGTCTGTGTTGCTGAGTCCATGCATAACCTCCATCTCTACCTCCAGGGCCATTTTGTTCATGAGCCCACTGGGCATTGACAGGAATGGCTGGGGAAGAGGCTGAGTATTATCCACAGAGCAGGACATTTTATCCACGTGATTATTAAAGCTTTCCTCTGCTGACATCACCCTCTGTTGAGCATTCACATGAGACACAAATATGTTCATGTTTTCTGCCCACTTAAAAAGGTCTATCCACATACCTCCTCCCCAGACCTCTGTCACCAATTTTCCAATTTGTTCCTTCCAATTCCCTAACCATACAGCTAAACCACTGGCAATGGCCCATGAATCAGTGTACAAATGCACTCTGGCTATTTCTTCTTTCAAGCAAAATGAACCACCAGGTGCACTGCTCTAAGTTCTGCCCACTGGGAGGATTTGTCCTCACCACTGTTCTTCAGGGATGTCCCAAGAAGGAGCTGGAGTGCAGCAGCTGTCCACTTTTGGGTGGTACCTGCATATTGTGCAGGATCATTTGTAACCCAGACACGGGTTTTCTCTTCTTCAGTCAACTGATCATAAGGAACTCCCCTAGAGGCCATAGTTGTAGGATGGGAAAGAGAAGGTAATGTGCCAGAAGTGGTGACCGTGAGCAATTGGGCCACTTTCTCATGTAACTTATTTGTGATTTCAGAACCCACTAAGCCCTATCTCATATATACCATTTCCACTTTATTATGGAGTGCTGCTGTGCATGCTCAACTTTATGGTTTTGTGGGTCAGACAATACCCAGCCTGTGATAGGCAAGTCAAGCCTCATGGTAGCTTGGTGGCCCATGGTTAAGCATTCACTGTCTACTAAGGCCCAATAGCAAGCCAAACATGATTTCTCAAAAGGAGAGTATTTATTTGCAGAGAATGGCAGGGCTTTACTCCAAAATCCTAAGTGTCTGACTTGCGATTCTTCTATAAGGGACTGCCAAAGTCTCCAGATGGCATCTCTATTTGCCATTGATACTTTCAGCAACATTGGATCTGCTGGATAATAGGGCCAAGGTGGCAATGCAGCTTCTACAGCAGTCTGGACCTGTTAAAGAGTCTCCTCTTCTTCCACTTCCCACTCAAAAGTAGCAGCTTTCCTGGTCACTCAGTTAATAGGCCAGAGTAGCACACTCAAATGAGGAATAAGTTGTCTCCAAAATATGAAGAGAACAACCTATTGTTATATGTGGTTCCTTTTTGATTGTAGGAGGGGCCAGATGCAACAGCTTATCCTTCACCTTAGACGGGATACCTCAACATGCCCAATACCACCAGACACTTATAAATTTCACCTTGGTGGAAGTCCCCTGTATTTCTCTTGGATTTATCTCACATCCTCTCTCACACAAATGCCTTATAATGAACCAGTGCGATGTGTTGTGGAAGGGAGAGGATATCAAGATCCCTGCAGATAATATCATGACATAGGTCTGGGGAGTTGATATACCTCTGAGTTAAGATAGTGCTGGTATATTGCTGGCCTTGTCAGATGAAAGCAAACTCTTTCTGGTGGTCCTTATTAATGGCAATTGAGTAAAAAGCATTAGCCAGATCAATAGCTGCATACTAGGGAATAGGTGATGTGGTTGATACCACATCTGGAATAGCAGCTGCAATAGTTGTCACCACCCAATTAAATTCATGATAATCCACTGTCATCCTCTGAGATCAATCTGTTTTCTGTACAAGCCAAATAGGAGAATTGAATGGGGATGTGGCAGAAATCAACATTCCTGCATCCTTCAAATTGTTTATGATGGCACTGATCTCTGCAATCCCTCCAGGAATCTGGTATTGCTTTTGATTTACTATTTTTGGTAGTAGGGGCAGTTCTAGTGTCTTCTACTTGGCAAAAGCTCTCTTGAACCTCTCCCAGGAATGCTTTATCATGCTATTCTTGCTTGAGGAGTTTCAAAATAGTTGTTTCAGTGTTTGTCTGTTTAGTGATTGTTTTGGTAAATGAGCTAACCCTTTGTGCTCCCTGCTTCTTCTTCGCTGTTCCTACAATCCTCTTTCTCCAAAAGAACCTTATATGTGGGAAGCTGGCACTCAACCACTGAGCTATATCCACTCCCCGATGAGAGTTGGTTTTTTCATTTGTTTGTTTCTTTGTTTTTTGGGGGACACCAGGGATAGAACCCAGGACCTTGTACATAGGAAGCAGACTCTCAAACATTTGAGCTACATGTGCTTCCCATATACTTTTTTGTAAAATTTTATTGAACTATATCATTCATACATGAACATACATAAACAATAAGTGTATAGCAAAAGGTGTGAGCCTACAAAACAAACATGCATAACATCAAAGAGGGGTCACATACATCAACCCACCATTAACACCTTGCATTGTTGTGAGACACTTGTTATAAATTATGAAAGAATACCATCAAAATCTCACTACTAACTGTAGTCCATATTTTATATTTAGTGCATTTTTCCTTCAAACCCCCTATTATTTTTTTAAAATGTATTCTTTTTATAGAAGTTGTGAACTTACAAAATAATCAAGGGCATGTAGAAGTCTTGTACAACACGCCTTCATCAACACACCACGTTTTTTTATAGATTATGAGATAATAACATCAGACTATTACCACCAATCATGATCCATTGCATACATTTGGCACACCTTTTCCATACACCCCTATTATTGATACAGTTCATCTTTGACATAGATGCATGAATATTACAGTATTGTTGTTAACCACAGCCCATAGGTCACACCAGTTGTATTTTTCCCATACTTCTCCACATTCCCACCACTCTGCAATAATAATGTACATTCACTACAGCTGCAGAAGGACACTCTTGAATCTGTACCATCAACCACAGTTCTCACCCACCTCTGTGTTCACTGTGTTTTTGAGTCCCTAGATTGTTTCTTTCAAATGACATTTACTACCCTAGACTACCCTTTCCAACAACATTTCCATTTATAAACCAGCTGCTACTCACTATAATGTGCTACCATCAACTCTATACATTTCCACACTTTTACGGTAAAGTTAATTAAATTTTCTATGCCAGTACCATGCTATTTTTACCACTGTAGCTAGATAACATAAAGTCTGGAAATAAGACTCCTCCAATTTTGTTTTTTCTTTTAAAGATGTTTCTGGCTATTTGAGTCCTCTTACCCTTCCAAATAATTTGGATAATTGTGTTTTCCATTTGTTTAAAAAATGCTGGTGTGATTTTTACTAGGATTGTATTGAATCTGTGTATAAGTTTGAGTAGAATTCACATCTTAGTGATATTTAGTCTTCAAATACAAGACTATGGAATATTCTTTTATTTAGTCTTTTTAAAATTTCTTTTAACACTGCATTGTATTTTCTGAATATAAGTGCTTTACATCCTTGGTTAAGTTTATTTCAAAGTATTTGATTCTTTTAGTATTGCAAATGTATTTTTTTCCTAATTCCTCCTACATTGTGTCTTACTAGTGTCTTTTAAGTCTACTTCATTTGACATAAGTATAGCTACTCTGGCTTTTTGTTGTTGCTGTTGTTAATTCATGCATGGAATATCTTTTTCCAGCCTTTCACTTTCAAGCTATTGGTGTCCTTGGTTCTAAAGTGAGTCTCTTGTAGACAGCATGTAGATGGCTAATGGTTTCTTATCCATTCTGCCAGTTTGTCTTTTGATTGGTTGTTTAATCCATTAATATATAATGTTATTACTTTAAAGGAAGTTCTTATTTTACCCATTTTGACCTTTGGGTTTTATCTGTCATATTTTATTTTCACTAATCTTTTGACACTTTTAGTTAGTTTTACTGATGCAGTCTTCATTTCTTCTCTCTCTTCCAATCCTCTCTCTCCTGCATTTTCTTTTAGACTGTGGCACTCCCTTTAGTATTGCCTGGAAAGCCACTCTCTTTTTTATAAACTCTCTCAGTTTCTGTTTATCTGTGAATAGTCTAAACTTGCCATAATTTTTTAAAGAAAATCTTGCTGGATGTAAGATTCTTGGCTAGAAATTTTTTGTTTGCTGTATCTTAAATATATCATACCACTGCCTTCTCACCTCCATGTTTTCTGATGAGAAATTGGCTATAAATCTTATTGGGTATCCCTTACATGCAATGCACTGCTTTTCTCTTACTGCCCTCAGAATTCTCTTTGTCTTTAGCATTTGACATCCTGATTAGTATGTGTCTCAGAGATGGTCTATTTGAATTTATTCAGATGGGTGTACACTATGCTTCACAGACATGGAATTCTATGTCCTTCAATAGGGTTGGGAAATTTTCTACCATTATTTCTTCATATATTCCTTCTTCTCTTTCTCCCTTCTTTTACTTCTGGAACACCCATGACATGTATGTTTGAATGTCTCTTGCAGTTATTTATTGCCCTGAGAACTTGTTTAATTTTTTTCATTCTTTTATTAATCTGTTCTTTTGTTTGCTTTCAGAAGTCATTCTCCAGTCCTTTCTTCTGTCTCCTCAAATTTGCTGTTATATGCCTGCAGTGTATTTTTAATTTCATTTATTGCATCTTTCATTCACAATAGAACTGCTATTTTTCTGTGTATGCTTTCAGTTCTTCTTTGTGCTCACACAATGTCTTCTTAATATACTTAATCTCTTTAGGCATCTCATTGAATTTAATCAGGAGATTTGTTTGAACTTCTATGATTAGTTGTATCAAATCCTTTATGTCATCTGGAGGCTTATCTTGTTCCTTTAACTGAGCCATATCTACCTGTTTCTTAGTATGGATTGTAATTTTTTGTTGGTATGTTGGCATCCAGCTTACTAGAAGTATTTATTCTGGGTATAGTTTCTCTTTTAAATTTAGAGAATTCTTGCCCTTTCTTCCTTACTGGTTGTGTAGTAGGCGCTGAGGATGTAGTTGGTACTGTAAGCTGTGAATATTGAAGCTGTCTGCATTGCCCCAGGGACCAATGAAACTTCTCCCATCTTTCTTATTTGCCAGGGGTAGGGACAAAGCTACAGCCAAGTGTAATAATCCAAGTCATGCAGGCCAAGACCTTCTGTAGCTGCCCAGAAATACTGATAAAGCTTCAAGTACCTTACTACCCTGCCTAGGGAAGAGATGGAGCTGGTGTGGGCAGCAGTCTCTGCTGTGCAGGTCCAAAATGATTGCGATGACCAGGTTGAGTGCCATGGCACCACCCCTTTTCCCTGCCTGGGATGTGGATGGACCTACTGGGCTGCTCAACAATCTAATTCATGTGGGCTGAATGTGCCTGCATTTGCCCTGAGAGGCTGAGGGAATACTGTCCTTTCTGTCCTTTAAGGCATGGGAATGGAACCACTGATCCCCAACAGTTCAGTCTGTGTAGGCAGAAAGTATCTGCCATTGCCTGGAGAGGCTGAAGATATACCAGCCCCTCCTATGCTATTGAGAGATGGGGATGGATCCACAGGTACTTACCAGTCTAGGCCATGCACCACCAAAAGTGCCTGCAGTTGACTGGAAAGGCTGAGGAAACACAGTTCCCTTCTACCTTATTTGGGGGCAGGAATAGAACTATAGGTGTCTGACTATTCAATCTGTACCAATTGAATGCAATTACCTAGAGAGGCTGATGCAGATCCTGTCAACTTCCTCCTTGCCAGAGGTGGGGCTGAAGCCTAGGCTAGAGCAGCAATCAGATCTGGATGGAAAGAAGCTTGTCTCTATCAACACTGTGGTTTATAGTCCACCGGCCTTCCCCTCATCCTGTGTGCAGAGTTAAAATGGAAGCTACCAGACTCTTTCTAACTGGAACAGGTTCAAGCTTTAGCTGTTATTAGGATTATACTTTAGTCAGCCAAATTTATTGATCAGTAGCTGAAGTTGGTGCCCAACCATCTCTTTCTTCCCCAATTTTTGGAAGTGGATCTTCCAATTCCAGGCACAGAATATCACCCACAGCCTCTTGTAATGTCAGTGGAGTATGGACACCAGCCTCCATAGTGTGAAGTGCTCTACTCATGAATCTTCTCTGCAAATAGGCACTCTCCTACTTCCATTTTTTCAAGGACATTTCAGGGTGCTCTTCTGGTCTCCTGGAGCTCCCAAATAGGAGCTTTAGAGAGCTTTGGGTGATTTTAACCTGCTCTGTAGCACAAGATGGCTCTTGGAGCTGCTTAATCTTCTGCCATCTTGCTGGTTAATCTTGCCACATACTTTTTAAATTAACTTGTCCTCATTTTCTTTATTTATAAAATAAGTATAATAGAAGTACCCAATTTATATGTTATTTGTGAGAATTAAGTGACTTAATAAATATAAGAACTTCTGAACATTTTCTGGCATATAGTAAGAGCTATATGAAAAATATCTAATTAGAGAATATGGTAATTAATGCATACTAATTTATTTAACTATTGAATGTTTATTTTGTAATTGTAGATGCATATTTCCATACACACCTAATATATACAACTTGGTAATTGCATTTCTCATAGTTTATCCATTTTGCTCCTTGCCTTTTCTGCAGGGCTTAGAAATGTTTGACAGATGTATCTTTAAGTCTCCCACTCTGGTGAAGGACTTATAAAATTCATCAAGGAACAAATACGTTTCACTTTATAATAACTTAAAATTAGGAAAGGCACCAAATTCTAAGTTCTAGACAAATATACCATAAAAATGAAACATATGGCTCAATGCCATTTAAAATATTATATTTTAAGTTATACAAAAATAATAACAAAGAATACATAAGGATCTATGATGGACAGTATCCAAAGTAGTATCAATTATGATTGCCTCATAGTATCCATGCTATTATTTATTCCCCTCACTCACTAAATTAGTTTGGGACTTTCGACCAATAGAATAAGACAGATGTGAAGTGAGAGTATGTGATTTCTAAGACAAGGACATACAATGTATTACAGTTTCCATCATTGTGTCTTGGATTTCTCAGAGTGGGGAGAACTATCCTTCATATTATTTGGATCAATAAGTCCCATGGAAAGGTTTACATGAAGAGGAAACAATTTCAGTATCACCTGGTCAAGCATGGCTATGAGGCCCTATTAGCTTTTGATCCTTCAGCCCCAGTCAGAACTACAGATGACTGAAACTCTAGCCTATACATGACTGCTATCTTTAAGAGACTGAGTCAGACCTACCCCACTGGGATACTCCCAAATTCTGTATTCAATAAATTGTAATGAACAATAAGTGATTATTTATTATAAAATAAACACTATAAATAATAGATTTGTCTTGGTTTTGTAAGCCATTTGTTATGTAGAAATAGGAAACTAATACAGATTTCTAAAAAGATTCTTCATGTACAAGTGGAGTCATACAATAAAATGCAAATATAATGCAACCAAAGAAATCTATAAAACTTTATTTATAGAGTAAATGAGAAAATAATGTTATCTTCGTATTAGCTCCAAGAAAGTATTTGACAAAATAAAAAATCAACCCCTAATAAAAACCTTAGAAACTTTAAAATAAAAAGTAAATTTTAATGCAGTGAACAAGAAAATAATTGCTCAAATCATATTTTAAAGTGAGCATTTATGAGAGTCTTACTAAAAGCAAAAATAAATCTAGTGCAGCTGGAACACCTCTTAGTACTATGAAATAGAATAGTGAGAGATTAGTGGTTGCCTGGGGTTGTAAATGGGAGTGGGATATGACAGTAAATGGTACAAATTGTTAAACTGTACACTTAAAACAGGTGAATCATGTTAGGCCAATAATATCTTAATAAAGCTGTTAAAAATGTCAAAAATAAAAAAGAAAATATATAGGAGTCCTAAAGAATGTTTAAAACAAACAACGATGGGGATTTAAAAATTTCTTTAAAGGGGGCTAAAATTGGCATTTTCTGGAGATATTATCATGTAAATAGGCTATTTAAGAGAATAATAAGAGAGGTCAGGAAGGTTTTTTATTCCAAGAACATCATATAAAACACATTACCTTCCCTCTTTACCATCATTAATCAGTAAGAAAAAATAATGGAGAAAATTTTAAGTCACAATGAAACCAGAATAAATGATAAAATATAAAATGAAACTAGGAAGAACAATAAGAATAAAATATATAAAATTGTATTTAAGGACATAGAAGGAGACTTAGTAAACAAAGAGGCTTATCAAAGGTATGGATATAAAATTCATAAGAGAAAATAAGACAATTTATTTGAAAATTGTTGCATTATTTAAGGTAATCTGAACCAAAATTCAAAGGAGATTTCTCCTGAAGCATCTTAAGCCAATTCTAAATGTTTATGGAAGAGGAAATTTACAGGAATTACTAAAAGGATAATGAAAAATAACGGAGAAGAGATTTCCTAGGAAAAATATCAACCATAATAAGCTATGGAAATAAAAACAAGTAGCTACAACTTTTAAAAGTCATACTTTCTTTGATTCAGTAAGGTCACTTCCAAATATTTATAGTACAAACCTACTTTTGAGAAATGACGTGCATTTTAGAGTAATTATTGTTTGTAACTGAAAAATCAAGAAAAATAGCATAGGAAAAGACAACATTAATAGAAACTGAATGAATATAATGCATCAATTAAAATATTAGTATTCTATAAATATTTAAATAGAATAACATTCAAGATTATGTATTTATGGTTAAGATTGGTGATTAAACGCACAGGCAGTCGAGCTAGACTACCTAGATTTAAATTATGGCTATACCAATCATCAAGCTGTATAATCTTTAGCTGGTAACTTAAATAATGTATCTCGTGTCTTCATTTACAAGATGGAAAAATTGTATGCAAAGTTCAGAGGATTGTGGGTTTTAAAATAATTAATAAATGTAAAATTCTTGAAACAATGACTGAGACACAGTAAGTTTTATATGTTTTCTAAAACAACAATATTATTATTCATTCTTATTTGAAAAACAATGAGAGTCTTGTATAAAAGGCTATCAAATTGCATAGAACAAATTTTATATATATATGCATATACACAAGCACACAAACCTATAATATATATTTACATACAATACATTGTTACATATAATTGGTGATGAATAGGAAACACACAGCTATAAAATAGCAGAGCATAGGTAGTGGGGGAAGACTTACCTTTCATTGTATATGATTTTCAGGAATATATGACACTTTTTCATTAACTTCTAAAAATTAAACAAAAAATTCATTTTTAAGTTATCATGATATTTGTGCGCAAATAGACGAGTTGGTTCATTAGACAGCAAATAAAAAATTGCCAGGTCTGACATGGAACAGTGTCAATTAATTAAAATTCAAGATATTAAAAACAGAAAATAGAAACAGATGCACAGGTAATTAAGAAAGTGGAGTTCTCTTTCAAAGTCTTAAAATAACTGTGATTAACAGTAAAGAAAATATGTCTAGATGGAAAATTTAATTTAAAAATCTCTATTTAATTTTTTTCTTTTATTTTACAAACAAACATTTCCCCTTCCCCCTCCTTTCATCCTCTTCCCCAGTGTTTTAGTTTCCTAGGCTACTCAAAAAAGTAGCATGAAATAGATCAAGTTAAAATGGGAATTTATTCACTCACAGTTTGAGGCTTGGAAAAAGTCCAAATTAAGGTTTCATCAAGGAAATGCTTTCTTCCCAAAGGCTGTGGCTTTTAGGGGCTGGCTGCCAGCCATCCTTGGTTCTTCTGTCACCTGGCAAGGCACACGCTGCATCTCCTGGTCTCTCTCTTCTATTCTGGATTCCATAAGTATCCAGCTTCTTGCTTCCTGTAGCTTTCTGTCTCTGTGTCTGAATCTCATTCAACTGTAAAGGACTGTAGTAATAGGATTAAGACCATTCTGATTGAGGTGGGTCACACCTTATTTGAAGTAGCCTCATGAAAAAATCCTAGTACAATGGGTTCACACCCACAGGAATGGAATAAATTTAAGAACATATATTCCTGGCTTACAAACAGCTTCAAACCACCACAACCGGTAACCTCTAATTTGCTTTCTATCTCGGTAAATTTGGAATTTGTAGACATCTCTGATAAGTGATATCATACAGTTTGCTGTCCTTGAGTGTCTTGCTTATCACTGGGCATAATGTTGTCAAGGTTCTTCCACATTGCACCGTTTCTCATAACTTTATTTTTTAATGGCTGAATAAAATTCCATTTTGCATATTTAACACATTTTATTTATTCATTCTTTTGTTGGTGAAATTTGGTTTGTTTCCAACTTTTGGCGATTGTAAATAATGTTGCTATAAACATTGGTGTAAAAGTATCTGTTAGAGACACTGTTTTCACTGTCTTTGGGTATATACCTAAAAATGAGATGGCCAGGTCGAGTAGTAATCCTATATTTAATATTCCTGTGAAGTGCCATATTGCTTTTCACAGTGGCTGCACAATTTTATATTCCCATTAACAATACACTTGAGTTCCTATCTCTCTTTCTTCTCTCTAACAACTGTTATTTTCCTTGTGCATGTGAAGTGGCATCTCATTGTGGTTTTAACTTGTGTTTCCCTAATGGTTAATCATGTTGAGCATCTTTCTTGTGTTGGTTGGCCATTTATGTATTTTATATGGAGAAATGGTTCATTTTTAAATTGGATTGTTTGTCATTTTATTGTTGAGTTTTAGTTCTTTATATATAATGGATATTAAGCCCTTATCTGATATGTACTCTGAAACTATTTTCTCCCATTCTGTAGTTTGTCTCTTCCTTGATAATTTCCTTCAATGCACAAAATTTTAAATTTTTATGAAATAAAATGTCTATTTTTTCCTTTATTATTCATTTTTTTTGGTGTCATATCTGAGAATCTATGGCCAAATCCCTGTTACAAAGATTGCCTTTAAATGACCTTTTATGGATTTAATAACTTTACCTCTTACATTTAGGCTGTTTATCCATTTTGAGTATATTTTTAATATGGTTTCAGGTAAGGGACTTATTTCATTCTTTTGCACGTGGGTATTCAGTTTTCCTGAAACTGTTTGTTAAAGAGACTATTCTTTCCCCACTGCATATACTTAGCACCCTTGTTAAAATTCAGTTAGACAAAGATTTGTGAGTCTGTTTCAATTTGTTCAAATGTGTATCTGTCTATCTTTGTGCTAATATCATAGCTTTGATTCCTGTTGCTTTGAAATACAGTTCAAAATTTGCAAGTGTGAGTCCTCCAACCCCATTATTTTTCAAGAACAGTTTGGCTGTTTAGGGTTTATTACCATTCTACATAAATTTCAGGATTGCATTTTTTCATTTCTATGAAAAAGGTTGCTAAAATTTTAATAGGGATTGCTTTGAATTTGTATATTGCTTTGGATAATGGCATGTTAACTCTTCTAATCTGTGAACATAGGATGTCTTTTCATTTACTTACATCTTTAACTTACTTCATCAGTGTTTTGTAGTTTTCAGCTAAAAGTCTTTTACATTCTTAGTTAAATTTATTGCCAGATATTTTATTATTTTATATGCTATTTTAAACTGAATTTGTTTCATAACTTCCCCTTCAGATTTGTTTATTGGTTATATATAGGAACATAGATGCTTTTTGCATGTTGATCTTGTATCCTGCCACTTTTTAAAATTAATTTATTAGCTTTAATTCATTCTTAGTTTTTTTGAGGATTCTTTTGGGCTTTCTATATATAAGATCATGTTATCTACAAATATAGTTTTACTTCTTCTTTTCCAATTTTAATACATTTTATTTCTTTTTCTTGCCTAATTGCTCTGGCAAGAACTTCTAGTACAATATTGAAAAGCAGTGATAAAATCAGGCATCCTTGTCTCATTCCTGCTCTCAGGGGGAAAACTTTGTCTTTCACCATTGAATATTCCATTAGCTGTGTGCTTTTCATAAATGGACTTTGTCATGTTGAGAGAATTCATTTCTTTTCCTACTCTTCTTAGGGCTTTTAACAAGAAAGGGTGCAGGATTTTGTGGAATGCCTTTCTTCACAACTGAGATATAGTGCATTATGTTGATTGATTTTTGGAAGTTGGACCATCTTTACATTCCTGGGGTGAAACCCACTTTGTCATGTTGTACAATCTTTTTACCTTCCACCAGATTTAGTTTACTCATATTTTATTAAGGAATTTTGGATTTATATCCATAAAGGAAAATCATCTGTTGTTTTCTTTAATTGTGATGGCTTTACCAGGCTTGATATCAAGGTAATGCTAGCCTCAAAGAATAGACTAGGAAATGTTCCTTCCTCTTGAATTATTTGGAAGAGTTTGAAAAAGATCGTGTTAATTTTTCTTTAAATGTTTGATAGAATTCATCAGTGAAATCATCTGCTCTTGGACTTTTACTTAGTGGAAGGTTTTTGACTATTGATTCAATCTCTGTATTTGCTATAGGTTTGTTGATGTTTTCTAAAACTATTTTATTTGAGTTATCTACTGAAATACATTAATAGAAAATAATAAAATAATGTATAGATTAACAACTAATTAGAAATATCAGAAGAAAGGATTACTGAAGTGGAAGATAGTTCAGTAGAAAATATCCAGACCAGACCATGAAGAAAGAAAAAGAATGAAAGACACAGAAAAGAATGCATGGAACATGAAATATATGGAACATGAAAAAATATGGAGTTTGCATTCAGTTGAGGACTCAGAAAAAGTAATAGGGAAAAAAGAATAAGCAATATTTGAAGATACTAACCAGGAATTACCAACAACAAAAGATGACTTCAAAAACAGTTCCAAGTACTTCTAGGAATGCCCAGCTAGATAAAAACAAAGAAAGCTACAACATGGAATGTTGTGGTAAAACTTCTGAAAGTTGAAAAATTAAATATAATCAATAAATCTTAATATCATCCAGAGAAAAATGCAATGTTATCTTATTGTTTCTAAGTATATGAAATATATTGGGATATTTAACTTGATAATTCATTTAAGAATTCAGAGATATTAAAATTTGAAATACTATTCTATATTTACTTCTAATCAAACCCATCCTTCTCTTTTCACACTATATTCCTTTCTGTTCCTTTCAAGGTATCATCTCTATTTAACTTTTCATCATTTACTGACTTAAATGTGAGATTACTTCTCAAATGTGTCATGTAGGTCAGTGCTAAATAACTCTTTCAATATATATATCTTCAATTTCTTACAAGGTTTTCCCTCTTAAAGTACATCTTTTGATTGTGACTGAAAAATTAGTTTTATTATAGTATAACCTGTTTTAACCTATTATTTTCAAGACTGAAGATGTAAGGTTCATTTTAGGAAGATAGATACCTTATCATAAGTCGAGAAGATTATATGAAACAACTTGATGCAGAATGTCATAAATTCATTTCATTTTATTATTTGAAATGATTATATATTAAAAAGAATTATGTTCTTGTCAAGAATAGATGGTTCATATGTACTAGCAAATTTCATAATTTTGATGACAGTTTTCATAGGAGATGAACCAATTATTTCACTTGTTTATCATCTGTAAGTAGAATAAAATTTGTAGGGGTCAAAGAACAATAAAAAAATTAAATTGTAATGAGAGTAATGTGGTAACACAAATCACAATATTGGAGGTTGATGAGGGGGTTGGCAAAGTCTTTCTGGGTAGCTCTTTTTAGGAGTAAGAAATGTAAGGACCAATAGAAAAACATGGGGCAATCATTGGGAGAAGTTTGGAGAGTCAGAAGAACACTGACTGAAGACAAAGAGTAGAAAAGAACATAGGAGCAATAAGGCACAGGTGGGAAAATAAACTCAAATGGTAGGTTTAATGAATTGAAAACAATTTCTCCTAACTCTTTAGAATAACTTGATGCTGAAGAATAGCTATTTATCTTCCTGCTAAGGGCTCACAACAAAGGGTATAGAATTGCTGAATATTCTTTCTTTCATTATGAATTTGGATTTTTTAAAGCAGTCAATAATTATAGATGATGTTATGTTTAAACATATGTATGTATAAACCCTGACAATTTTCTAATTTCTAATTTTCATTCATAAACAACAGCAAATGATTATAAAGATAAGATAAAGCCTGCCTTATGGAAATATGTTAATATTTTTATTAGTTTTCTTACATATGATAATGTGAATAATAAATATCCTCACCCATATTTTTAAAGTCATGTGGCTTACTATTAATAACAATGTGCTTTAGAAAATATGCAGCAATCACTTACATGAAAATAAGATTGACATTGATTTGCACATTTATTTACTGCAGCTCATCAGGAGGAAAAAGTCCCTGAGGCACTGAGGAGGATGATGCTGACAGTTTATCCAATTCTCTCCTTTCCACTTTTTGCTCATAAGAAAAACACATTCCTTTTTCTGCAAAATTATCAGCCAAATCAAAGTTTATTCGCTTTTCCCTCTATTCTTCAACTCTGGGTATTTACAGTCAGATAGATTATTAGGGTAAGTGCTCTGTGGTTTAAGTAATCCTGACCAAGTAGAACAATGAAATAATGCTAAGATTACATTTTGATGACAAACATATTTTAAAGACATTTTCAAGGAATTAAATTGTTAAATGTACTTAAGAGCCTTTCCAGGAATTTTAATACTGCTACCTTATTGTTCTTAGTTGAATATCATTTGTGACTAAAAGATTCACTCTTGTATCTGTTATTCTTTTAATTTAACAAAGTAAACATTTTGTAGCAGAAACAAGAAGATCATTTAAGATCATATGTGGTAGAAATAGTTAATAATAGCCTTTTGTCCCATTTTGAAATCAGACTATACCATATCCATATGAATTCATAAATAATGGAATTAAATCATTCAGGCTTAGGATAGTCCATGTGATTGACCACATCTAACTTCAGACCTCAAGCCCAAACTATAGTTACAAGGTTGAAGAAAAAATACTTTGGCCAAAAACCAGTCAATGTACTCAATACATTCTTAAAAAAATGTTGCATGAACTCATCAAATAAGTAAGCATGAATATAAAGTTGAAGATTATATAAAAGTAAATCAGATTCTTACAACATTATACTGACTTTAGGAATTGCAATTGTTAGTTTCTATTAAAAGGTAAATGCTCACCGTAAATGTTGGCCTCTTAAAGTCCACCTTTGTCTATAGTTGATAACTGTGTTCAAGACTAATAAATAATCTAAACAGTTTCACCACCATTCCTGATTGTTTAGTGTCCAATAAGATAGAGCAAAAGAAAGAAAATTACTGTTTTCAGTGCATCAATGAATTTGTTAATGAATCAAATTGTTTTTTGAAGGAAATTACCTAGTAATTAAAAATTTACTTGTATTGCTTAAAGTCATGGATTAGAAACAGAAACGTTTTCTTTCTTTCTATCAGCTATCTTTCATCTACCTCTAAATACATTATGTGTTCATTTATATTCATACATATGTATGTTTAAATAACTCTCAAAAGGAAGATGAACTATGTAAAAATATTGGGATAGCCTCATGTCCATGTCAGATACTTGATCAAGAATAGTAGGGAAGCAGTGGTGGCTCAGCTGTTAGGGCATCAGCCTACCATATGGAAGGGTCCAGGGTTTGATCCTCATGCTCTCCTGACCCATGTGGTGAGCTGGCCCATGTGCAGAGCTGCTGTGCAGGGAGTGGACCCTGCAAGGAGAGCCACTCAACATGAAAAAAGTGTAGCCTGCCCAGGAGTGGTACCGCACACGGAGAACTGATGCAGAGAGATGACAACCTAAAAGAGATGTAGTTTCCCGGTGCCACCAAGGGTGCAAGTGGGTACAGAACACACAGCGAGTTGACACAGAGAACAGACAATGGGGGTGGGGGGAACAGGAAGGGGAGAGAAATAAAATAAATCTTTGAAAAAAAAAGAAAAGTAAATGGTGGTTTAAAAATAAGTTTGCCTATTATCAGCATAATTTTCTCTTCTTGGCTTATGTGAACCTTTCTCTTTATGTTAAATTCAGTGACTTCCAACATTTCTACCTTTGGCATCTTCTCTTGTCTTTTGTTCTTAGATTACACTAGAGAAAGCTGTTGTCATTTTATGAATGCAAAGACGCAACACCTTTAAATGTAATTAGGCATAGCTACAAAAAACCCTAAGGGTAATCATAACTTACCAAGTGAATCTGTAAATAGCAAAATGAAGCAAGTCACTTTTTCACTAAACTATGAGGATATTTTGGCCTTCATCTATATTGTTATTTATCCATTTTGTAAAAACAAATTATTCTTGTTAGTGCTCCAAATATAGATCTATCTTTATTCTTGTGGCTTTCACTCCAAGGTCATATCATTAATGTCATAAAGATATATTCCTGTTATTGTTTTTCATAGCACCTTTAAAAAAGGGAGTATTAAATTGTTGTTTGTTGATTTTAATGTTACCATCTACGTAAAGAAGCACCATTGAATATTTTTACCGTGCATTATGATTATATTTAGATTGAAAAGGGAAAAAAGACATTTTTTAAAAGATTTATTTAACTGGAAAAATACTATTTATGGAAACATTTAATATATTAAATTATTTCAGTTTATAAACTATCTGGACACTCAGTTTAAATTGTCATGAAAGAAGTTTAATTTTAATTAAAATTAATTAAAATGCAGGCAATGAGTTAATTTTCATACCCACAGTTTATAAAATGAAATCAAGTGTCCACCCATCCATGAGTAATGGCTGCATTAATGTTTTATCTACTGACAGTGAGGCCACATGCTTGGCACTTCAGATACATAACCACATTTAATCTCTCACCTTGCGTTTAAGTAAATATTACTAAGTCCCATGTACACAAGCAACGTAGGAGAATTAAACAATAATTCTAAATCAAAATATTCTGAATCTAGTCATGCCTTCAGAGACTTTTCTTTTCCTGATATCCTATAGTATGTGCTTAGTCACTTTAAAAACATTGGGGGAAGATTGTGGGAAGATGGTGACAGATTAACAGGCAGAGCTCAATGCTTTCACAAAACAATGGAGAAAGAGCTAAAAGCAGTCCAAGGGGCCTGCTTTCATGGTCAGCAGACCAGGACAGTGCTACAAAACTCTCAGGAGGATGAAGGACAGAGACAAAGAAGCTGAAAAAACAAAAGTGAGTTACCAAGCTTCTGTGGCACTGTGAAGGGCTCCCCTCCCACAGTCACATGATATTAAGCAGGGATAAAACACCTGGTTCACTGCAGTCAACTGAGAGAGGAACAGATACTTTCCTCCCTGTCAGTTGTTTCAAGAGAAAAGAGAGGCAGTGTCAAGAAGTTTTTATTCAGTGAATTTGGCCAGCAGGGCTTGCTTTCAATTCCTGTCCTGGAGCTTCAATACAGGACAATAGGAAAGTCCAGACTGAAACACTTCCTTGCAAAGGTGTGCTGAAGATCACTATCTGCAGTGATCTGAAAATTGCATGGACAAAAACTGTTTTCAGTTCTTTTTGTATCCTTACCCATAGGAAAAAATCTGTACCCCACTAGTGAGACCCTGGCCCAATTTTGATAACTTAAGCCAGACAATTTTTTAAAAAATTTTTATTGAAGTGTATCATTCATACATGAACACACGTAAACAATAAGTGTATGGTAAAGATTGCGAGCTTACAAAATAAACATACATAACATCACACAGGGGTCTCATACATCACCCCTCCACTAACTCTTTGCATTGGTATGAAACATTTGTTACAAATTATGCAAGAAGCACCCTCAAAATATTACTACCAGCTATATTCCTTATCCTACATTTGGTGTATTTTTTCCCCAACCCATTCTATTTTTTAAAATATATTTTTGTTACAGATATTGTGAACTTGCAAAACAATCATACAGTTGTGTAAATTTCCCATACAACTCCATACCCTGGTGGATCATTTGTTACAGATTATGAGATAATATCATCAGACTATTACCACCAATCATGGTCCATAGCATACATTTGGCACACTTTTTCCATACATCTCCATTATCAACACAGTACAGCTTGGCATTAATGCAAGAATATTATAATATTGCTGTTAACCACAGTCTATAGGTCACATCAATTGTAGTTTTCGCATGTTTCACCATATACCCATCACCCTGCAATAGTGATGTATATCTGCTCTAGCTCACAGAAGGACTCTTGCATTTGTACACCTATCCACAATTCTCATCCACCTCTGGGTTCACTGTGTTATTCAGTCCTTAGATTATGCTTTAGCTCTCTTTCTATTGACATTTACTTTCCCAAACTACCCTTTTCAGCCACAATCCCATTTGTAAACCTGTTGCTACTCACTGTAAGGTGTTACTGTCAATTCTATCCATCTCCACACTTTGACAGTCAAGTTAATTAAAACTTCTATGTACTATAAAGTATCCATAATTCTTCTCAACCCTTCTCTTATCTCCTTATAACCCATACTCTAGGTTTTAATTCCATTTGTTTATTATTTGTATTTAGTTCATATTAATAAAACCATGCAATACTTGTCCTTTTGTATCTGGCTTACTTCACTTAGTATAATGTTTTCAAGATTCATTCATGTTATCACATATGTCCCAATTTCATTTCTTCTTATTGCAGCATAGTATTCCATCGTACATATATAAACCACATTTTGTTTATCCATTCATTGGTGGATGGACACTTGGGTTGTTTCCAACTTTTGGCAATTGTAAACAATGTCGCTATGAACATTGTTAGAACAAGTTGAACCAAATGTTAAAGAAGAGCTGGAAAAAAAATAAGAGAGAGAAATTGGCAATCAAATAAATTTACCAATTCAGATACCTAGACAGCAGTTAAAATTTACAAGCCATACTAGTAAACAGGAAGAAATGGTCCAGCCAAAGGAACTAACCAAATATCCTGAAGAGATACAGGATTTAAGACAATTAATCAGTGATAATCACACAACTCTCCTAAATCACTTTAAATATTTTAAAGGAAATATGACTAAAGGAATAGAGGATTTAAGAAGACATTAGGAGAGCATAGAGAACAATTTGAAAGCCTGCAAAGAAAAGTAACAGACATTATGGGAATGAAAGACACAAAAGATGAGATTAAAAATACAGGGTAATAGATGTGGCTCAAGCAATTGGGCACACACCTCCCACATGGAGATCCAGGGTTCAGTTCTCAGTGCCTCCTAAAGAAAATGAGCCACAACAAGCTAGAACGAGCCGTAACAAGTCACAATGAGCTGCTGCAAGTGGAAGTGGCACAAGGGGTTGGGCACCTGCCTTCTATATGGGAGTCCTCAGAATTGGGGAAGATGATCAGAGGATGGATCCTACTTGAGGGTGGGGGGAAGGAATTTAAAAAAATACATTACAGGCACATAAGAGAAAATTTGAATTGCTCAAAGACTGAATTATTGATTTCAATGACAGAATATCTGAACTGGAAATGACAAAAGAACAGAAAGTGAATGAAATGGAAAAAGTGGAACAGAGTCTCAGGGAATTGAATGAAAATGTGAAAATGCACAAGCATTCACAATATCAGTGTCCCAGAAGGAGAAAAGAATGCAAAAGGGGCAGAAAGAATATTTGAGGAAATAATGACTGAAAATTTCCCAACCCTTATGAAAGATATAAATAGCAATATCAAGAAATACAATGCACTCCAAACAGAATAAATCTAAATAGACCTACACATGACACCTATTATTCAGAATGACAAATATCAGAGATAAAGAGGATTCCAAAAGCAGGACAAGAAAAGCAAAGCATCACATACAAGGGAAGCTCGATAAGATTAAATGCTGACTTCTCATCAGAAACAATGGAGGTGAGAAGAAAATGGTATGAAAGAGAAAAACTGCCAGCCAAGAATTCTGTATTTGGCAAAACTGTCCTTCAAAAATAAGGGTAAATTCAAAGTCTTTACAGAGAAACTAAAACTGATAGAATATGTTACCAAAAAAAACAAACAAACAAAAACAAAAACAATTTACAAGAGATCCAAAAGGGTCTGCTGCAGCCTGAAAGGAAAAAACAAGGACAAGAGATTTGGAGAAGAGTTTAGAAATGAAGATTATTAGGAAGCATAAACTAAAGGATAAGAAGACAGTACGACAATATGAAAACAGCAAGCTAAAGGGAAAAATGGATGAAGTTATACCTTTACAGTAATAACATGTGAATGTTGACAGATTGAACTCCACAATCAGAAGACATAGGCAAATAGAGTGGATAAAAAAATATGAGTTATCTATATGTGGTCTACAATAAACTCATCTCAGGTATAAAGACATAACCAGGTTAAAAGTGAAAAGTTAGAAAACGATATTCCATGTAAATAGTCCCCAAAAATTTGCTGGAGTACTGATATTAATATTGGGCAAATAGATATCAATTGCAAATCATAAGGGATGAAGATGGTCATTACATATTAATAAAAGAGATAATTCACCAAAAAGAAATAAGTATAATAAATATTTATGCACCTAACCTGAATGCCTCAAGATACATGAAGCACATATCCTGAAAATTGAAGGGAGAAATAGAAGTCTCTGCAATGGTCATTGGAGACTTCAGTATACCACTGTCAGTATTGGATAGAAAATCTGGCCAGAGAATAAATAAAGAAACAGAGAACTTGAAAAATATGGTAAATGAACTAGACTAGCAGACACCTATAGAACTTTGCACCCTATGACAGACAGCAGTATATAATTTCTTTTCAAGTGCTCATGGATCTTTCTCCAAGATAGACCATATGTTGCATCACAAGACAAGTCTCAATAATGTTAAAAAGATTGAAATTATACAAAACACTTGCTCTGATCATAACAGAATGAAACTGGAAATCAGTAATGTAAGGAAAAAGGAAAATTCATAAATATATGGAGATTAAACAATACACTCTTAAAGAATTAGTGGGTCAAGGAAGAAATTGAAAGAGAATTCAGCAAATATCTTGATAAAAGTGAAAATGAGAACACAACAAATCAGAAATTATTGAACAATGTAAAGGCAGTACTGAAAGTGAAATTTATAGCCTTCAGTGTTTACATTAAAATAGAAGAAATAACTAAAATTGAAGATCTAACTGCACAACTGGAGGAACTAGAAAAAGGTCAGCAAACTACTCCCAAACCAAGCTAAAGGAAAGAAAGAGTAAATATCAGAGCAGCAATAAATGAAATCAAGAACAATAAAACAATAGAGAGAATCAAAAAAACCAAAGGTGGTTCTTTGAGAAGATCAACAAAATTGAGAAACCCTTCATGACCTCCTGAAATAAGAGATCATAAGAGGATACTATGAACATAGTATGAAAAAAATTGGCTAATGTAGAGGAGATGGATAAATTTCTAAAAACACACAAGCCACCTACTCTGACCCTAGAAAAAAGAGAAGACCATAACAAAACAATCACAAGTAAAGAGACTGAAACAGTCATCAAAAACCTACCAAAGATGAAAGCCCAGGACCGGGTGGCATCAAAGGTGAATTTTAATAATCACTCAAAGACCATCTAATACCAATCTTACTCTAGCTCTTACATGACACTAAATGGGAAAAAATGTTACCAGATTCATTCTATGAAGCCAACATCACCCTAATACCAAAACCAGGTAAAGATTCTACAGAAAAGAAAAGACCTACATCCTTAATGAATATAGATGCAAAAACCTTCAGCAAAATATTTTTAAATAGAATCCAGAAGCTCATTAAAATAATTATACACCAAGATCAAATAATTTTTATCCCAGATATGCAAGGGTATTGCAATACAAGAAAAGGAATTTGTATAGTAAAACATATTGACAAATTGAAGAAGAAAAAATCACATGATCCTCTCAATTAATGCAGGAAAAGCATTTGACAAGATACAGCACCCTTTTAAAATATAATCCCATGGTAATCACAGGGAAAATATATTAAAAATATATCCTCATAGAAATGAGAAGTCATTCAATATAGTACAACACAAAAATTAAAATTAATATAAAAATAGGCATTATCATTGAAGGAATAAAAAAGAATAAAATTTACAAAGACTAAATAGAAAATGCCATTTTCAGTAGTGACTCTAGCTGTAAGTGGATTAAACTCTCCAGCCCAAAGGCAGAAATTGTCACAAGGGATAAAATCTCATGAACCAACTAGATGCTGTCTTCAAGAGACTTACCATCAATTCGATGATACAAGTAGGTTGAAAAAGATAGAATGGAAAAAATATATATACCATGCAAGTAGCAAACAGAAGAGAGCTGGGGCACCTATACTAATATCAGATATTTGACTTCAAGTCAAAAGCAGTTATGATGGAAAAAATAGTTATTACATATTGATAAAGGTGTCAATTCAACAAAAGGGTGTAATACCTATAAATGTATTTGAACCTAACAGCAGAGCCCAAAAATATATGAAGCAAATACTGACAGATTTGAAAGAAGAAATTGATGGGTCTATGTTAATATCAAGATTTTTTAATATACTACTTTCAATACTGGATAGAATATCTAGTCAGATATCAATAAGGAAATAGAAGAATTGAGCAATACTCTAGACATATATATAGAACACGGTATCCAACAAGAACAGAATACACATTCTTCTTGAGTGCACTTGGTTCATTGTCCAGGATAGGCCATAAATTAGATCAAAAAACAAGTCTCAATAAGTTGAAATTATACAATGTATCTTCTCCAATAACAACAGAATGAAACTAGAAATCAGTAACAGAGGGAGAAACAGAAATTTCACAAATATGTGGAAATTAAACAACATACTCTTCAACAACTCATGGGTTAAAAAGGAAATCATAAGGGAAATTCAGAAATAACTTGAAGTGAATTTAAGTGAAAATACAACATACCAAAACTGATGGGTTGCAGCAAAGACATTGAGGAGAGAAAATTTTACGGCCTTAAAAGCTTATATTAAAAAATAGAAAGGCTTTAAATCATAGACCAATCCTCAACACTGAAGAACTGGTAAAAGAAGAGAAAAATAAATCCAAAATTAGCAGCAGAAAGGTAATATCAAAAATTAGAGAAGAGGTAAATGAAATAGAGAACAACAACAACATAAACAAAAAAAAAAAACCCTTCATAATGAGAGAAAATATATGGAAACCACTTATTCATAAAGATTTAATATCCAGAATATTCAAAGAAATCCTTCAACTTAACAACAAAAAGACAAACAACTCAATTAAAAAGTGAAATCACATCTCTCCAAAGAAGATATACAAATGGTCAGAAGACACACACAAAAAAGATGCTCAATATCATTACCTGTTAGGGAAATTTAAAGTCACAATGAGATATCACTTCATACTCATTAGAATGGTTGCTGGAAAAAAAAAGGCATGGAAAATTATAGATCTTGCAGAGAATATTGAGAAATAGGCACATTCAATCATTGCTTGGTGGTAATGTAAAATGGTTCAGCCAGTATGGAAGACAAATTGACTGTTCCTCCCTAAAAGAATTGAAAGTAGAGGCAAAAAGAGATTTTTGAAGAGTCATATTTTTAATGGCTTTATTTACAATTGCCAAAAGATGAACGCAAACCAAGTGCCTCAACTGATAAATAGATAAATTCATGTTGTATATACATACAATGGAATATTATTAAACCATAAAGAGGAATGAAATTCTGATACATGCAACAATATGGATGAACCTTGGGCACCTCATATTGAGTTTAATAAGCCAGATATAAAATGAAAAATATTGTATGAACCTACTGATATGAAATAATTAGCATAAGAAAACTCATAGAGTCAGACTCTAGAATATGTGTTACCAGAGGATGGGGTGGGATAGGTAAAGCGAAGTTAAGGCTTAAAATATACAGGGTTCCTATTTCAAATGATGGAAATATTTTAGTAATGGGTGGATGTGGTGTTAAGATAACATTGTGAACATAATTAATAGCACTCAAATACATATCTGAATGTGGTTAAAAGGGGGAAAGTTAGGTTGTATACATGTCAACAGAATAAAAATTTAAAAAACAAACAAACATGGAACTGCACTACACAGTGACCCCAAGTTAAACTGTACACTATAGTTAATAGCACAATTTAATAATGTGATTTCATCATCTGTAACAAATGCTCCACACCAGTGCATGTTGCTAATAATAGGGTGGTATATGGGAATCCTATCTTTTATGCATGATTATTTTGTAACTCTACAACTTCTCTATTAAAGAATAAAAGCCAGCAATGTCACATCTCTGATCATCTTCATTGTCACGTCAGTCTCTAACCCCCAGCCAGGGAAGTTTTTCCTTTTAAGGATGTATGTAAGTAGATTGAGTCCACCTGGATATTCCAAGACACTCTTCCCAGCTTTAGTTCCTTAAACTCAGTTACATTTGCAAATTCTCTTTAGCCTTGAAGGCAAAGACAACATATTTACAGCTTTACCTTATTTAAAAATTGCTAAACTCAGAGTGTTACAGCTGAATATTATAAAATATTCTGTTCCTTGAAGAAGCAGGTAATTTTCTCTTTCTCAAAACAGAGGAAAATAGTTTTAAAAATATTTAGTCAATGAGGCTTGAATATTCTTAACATTATTGAAAAAAATAGAACAAAATAAAACATGGGCAGTATCATATATTTGCTTGGATGATAAAAACACATTATTAGAAAATCACATTCTAAATAATATTTAATTAATAATACTTCTTAACCATGAAATGTTTACTGAAGAAATGCAAAATAATTAGAAGATAGCATAATTTCTTATCAGTATGATGGTAGCAAAAAATTTGACTGAAATTAAATAGCAGTTCTTAATCACTTTTTAGGGAGTAAGAAATGTGAAGATTATTTCTTAAACTGATAAGATATTTAAAACTTGAGGGAAACATGAAAACAATAGTAAGGTACCAGAAACAAATGACACCTCATCCTCCTCCTGGCTTTCTGACTAGTTTACAGTCCATTTCTATTTATTAATAAAGTCTTTTTATTTAAAAAGCTTTTGGATAACAGAAAAATATAATGTGAAGTCAGAAAAGAAAGTTCTCATATATTCTAAATCATGTTTTCCCATTATTAATAACTTGTATCAATATGATACATTGTCATAATAAATGAACTAATATTAAAATATTTACTGTTATTTTTATTATTACTATTTAATTAAAGTCTTATTATTACTATTTAATTAAAGTCATACCTAATTTTTATTTCCTTGGCTTTTACCTAGTAAATTTTTCGGTTCTGTTCCAGAATCTGAACCAGGCTATCACATTATATTTACTCATAGTATCTCCTTATACTCCTCTTAACTGTTTTATTTTCATAAATTTTCCTGTTTTTTGATGATCTTGATAATTTTGTGGAGTACTTGTCAGGTAATTTACAGCATCTCAATTAGGATTTATTTGATGTTGCACATGGAATGACTATTGTTATGGGTTTCTCATGATATCATAACAAGGATATACACTATAAACATGGCTTATTCATAGATCACTTGGTTGAGGAAGTGTTTTTAATTTTTTCACTGTAAAGTTACTCTTTGTCCCACTTTCCATACTGTACTCTTTTGAAGGAAGTCAGAATTTCCAGTCAAATCTTAAAAGAGTAGAGGTTATACTCGCTCTCTTGGAGTTCCTCTGCATGTAAGATTGGTTTATCCTCTCTATGTATTTATTAATTCATGAATATTTATTTCATACTTCGATCATAATTCAATAGCATTTTATTCTTTTTCTTTCCAATTTTTCCTGTATTGGCCATTGAGAGCTTCTTCTCTTGGCTTCTGTATACTTTTATATATATATATATATATATATATATATATATATATATATATATATAATTTTTTATTATCTTTCATTTTTTTAAAGATAAATAGATCACACAAAATATTACATTAAAAAATATAAGAGATTCCCATATATTTCACTGCCCATACTCCTCACTCCTCCCATAATGACAACTTCGTTCATTAGTGTGGTACATTCATTGCATTTGATGAGTACATTTGGGAGCATTGCTACACAACATAGATTATAGTTAATGTTGTAGTTTGCACTCTGCCAGATCATTTGGTGGGTTATGGCAGGATATACAATGTCCTGCATCTGTCCCTGCAATATGATTGAAGACAACTCCAAGTCCCAAAAAATGCCCCAATATCACACCTCTTTTTTCCTCTCCCTGCCTTCAACAAATACCATGGCCTCTGCCTCGACCTCAATGATATAATTTCTCCCATTTCTATAGTCACAACAATTCTATTGTGAAATACCAGTAAACCCACTGTTACCCATGTTTTTTATTTCTTCATCCTAAGGACCCTCAGATGGTAGTGTCCACTCCACCTCTAAACTGAGAGGGGGCTTAGATCCCAAATGGCTGAAGGATGGAGTGTCTTGCAGTTGCAGACACTCTTGGTTCCATGGTGTGGTGGTTGACCACCCTCACCCCTCTGTTAGCTGACCTGGGCAAGTTCAGCAAACTGGAGAGTAGGTATTGCAACTCTGCTGAGGCTCAGGGCCCAGTTGGCACATGAGCAGTCCAGAGATTCGAGTCTCCTGAGCATACACCACCCCAGCACAGGTTCAGTAAAAGTGACAGAAAAAGCATGCACAGAGAGGTCTCATCTGAGTCCAACTCCATCACACTCAGGAGCACAAATTCCAAAGTAGAGCCCACTGACAAGACCCTGAACTCCAGAGCCATCTGTCATGACTGTAGTACCTGTGTGTCTCTATAACCCTCAGGAGAACCCCTATCTGGGGTTGTATCTACTTTGGCTGTCCTGAGATCCTGCTGAGATGTGTGTAAGTGCAACCCCTCTGATGACCTCCCAACTTATTCTGAAGTCTTTTAGCCACATAAACTCATTTGTCTTCACCATTTCCCCCTTTTATTCAAGGTCTTTTTCTAGTTGCATCACCAGCTGGTGCTTGATTCTAATCCCTTGATGCCAAGGAGCCTCATCCCCAAGAGTCATGTCCCTTATTGGGGGAAAGGTAATGCATTTACATGCTGAGTTAGGGTTAGAAAGTGGTCCCATTTGAGCAACATGGAGGCTCTCAGGAGGTAACTCTTGGGCATACTGCAGCTCTGGGCCTAGTTGAAATTTCAAGCACACAGACTCATAAGCATACTCATCAGTATCAAGGGCCCATAATTGGACCATCCTTCTTCACTGCTCTTTGCCATTGTACTTGGGTGATTGTTGCTGCTCCATTGGAAAGTGTGACAGGTGTCCTGGAATGGGAACTCAGTATTCCCTTAGTTGTGTGAAACTCTATCCCCTATGTCATTACCCAACGAACATATGAACATATCTATATACACTATATGTATGTCCTGGAGAACCTCCTCCCACCCATGCATCCCCTATTAAAGATACCCACATCAGTGTTCCTCCCCTGCCATAGTTGAACCCCTCTGTCCTCCAAATTTCTTCAAAAATGAAGCCTAATATATTAACAAATTCAATTGATAGGAAAATGGAATAGTAATGATAGGTTTAAAATTAAAAATAGAACACATATAATTTAGAAAAACTAAAATAAAGTAAAAAATAAATTGGGGTATTAAAAAAATGAAAAATACCATAAAATTTTTTTTTGGTATTTTGTCTATCATTGCTGTAATAGATGTTGCCTGTATGTACAGTGGCAAGGCAATCTCTTCCATTTCTTCCTCATTGTCTACATTTTTTTTTTGTTTTTTATATGTCTTCAAAAAAGTTTTAGGTCACAATAAAGTCACATAGAATAGAGGGAACTCTCACATACCCAATATCAAATCCTTCCCCAGCAATGATCTTTTTACATGTGGGTGTTACATTTGCTACAAATGATGTACAGATATTTAAACAGCTACTAATCATGGTTCCATTGTGGTTTACATTTTGGTTAACATTTTAGACTATACTTTTTTAGATTTTTGGTTACATTATGGTTTACGTTTTAGACTATATATCTTTATAAAATTTTGGTGATATTTAACATGGCCTGTGTCCTTCATTTCAGGATCATGCAGAACACCTCAACTGCCCCCAGTTACCCCCTCTTCCAATTATTCTATTCCTCTTGCCCCCTCCCCTTGGAGCCCACAGTGACAATCAAGCTTCACTGCTTGAAGGACAAAATTCATAGATACTTACAACAATGCTGAGGTCTTGACACACTAGTCTGTCCTCCCCTGTTGGGAGCCACCCATGCTCTTGAGAGACATCCTCTCAAGATTTATTCTATTTGAGAACATCAGGCCTCCCCAGGATGGGGGCATAACACCATCCCATTCATTGCATGGGTTTCCACCCACTGATATATCACACTATGACATGATGAGCACTGACACACTCCCGAAAAGCTTGCCCCAGGTGTATACTGTGCCAGATGCCCCCTGTCAAACACCTTATACCAGTAACCCTTCCTTATAATATTTTCTAAAGAGTTTTCTCAACATTATTGTTTGAACCACATACCCAACAAACTCCCATGTTCACTTACTCCCCCGCAACCCTCACCCCAATCCTTTGGACCATTCCACCCAACCTCCCAAACCTATCCTCTCCAGCCTGCAAAGCTCAACCCAGTAGTATTGATATGCCCCTTTCTTATCCCTTCACTGCACAACTACTTACCTCAACTTTATCATAGATTTTGGCCATATGGGCATTGGCTCACAACCTTCCTCTCTCCCCTATTTCTTGTAAACCTATCATGGTATGGTCCTTTTTGATCACTTTCTTACTTTCTGACATTATAACATACTCCACCTTCATCTTATATATTCCCTGCCCCTGGCTTAGAATCAGTCATTTTAAGTATACAATGCTTGTGTACAGTTCATTTTGTCCCTAGTTTACAGACTCCACACATTTTCAGAATTACTTAGGTAAGCACTTTTTCCACCACCACCATTAGTGAGATTGTTTTTACATTTGTAATACAATCAGATTCTTCTGTCACATTCTGTATTCAATCCTCAGATTTTTATCTCTTAAAAAATAATACATTTTTAATTGCATACATTAAGCTTCACTGTTTGTTCCTCCAAGTTCTATGGGATTTGACAAATGAATAATGTCATATATACACTATTAACATGCAAAATAGATGATCAGTACATTGTTTTTTATTGTTTCACCACCCTAAATAATCCCCCAGGTTTCACCTAGTCAAACCTTCCCCTCCCCCATCCCCTGAAACATTGATCTTTTTCTTTTCTATAATTATGGATTTTCTAAATATCCTATGAGTAAAACCATACAATAACTAGTACATTCAGACTGGCTTATTTCACATAGCAATACATGTTTAAGATTAGGCCATGACTTGACTGATTTCTAGTTCTTTTTTTTTTATTTTTATTGCTGAATAGTACTCCTTTGTATGGATGTGAAAAATGTTGTTTACCCATTCACCTACTGGAACACATCTTGGTTATTGCAAATTTGGGGTTATTATGTATATAAACATTTATGTGCAGATTTTGTTGTGGATCTAATTTTCAAATCTGTTAGGTAATTATCTACAAGTACTGTTGCCACATTTTATGTAAAGAATGTGTACCTTAATTAGAAATTATTAAATGATCTTCTAATGTAGCTGTACCATTCTGAAATCCAGTCAGCAATGAATGAGAGCTCCTGTTGTTACACACCCTTACAAGTAATTGGCATTGTCAGGTTTTTGGATGTTAGCCATTTTAATAGGTGTTGTAGTGATACCTAATTTTTGTTTTTAATTTGCATTTGCTAAATGGCAATAATGTTGATCATCCTTTCATAGGCTTATATCTTTCTATCTTATTTTGTGAAGTGTTTGTTTAGATTTTTCCCTATTTTTAATTGGTTGGTTGTTTTTAACATGATATTTTAAGTACCATTTTTATATTTTAAATGCAATTAATTTATCAACTGTGTTTTGCAAATATTTTCTCTCTTCTATGGCTTGCATTTTCATTCTTTAAATGCTGATTTTCTCAGAATAAAAGATTTTGATTTCAATAAAGTCCAACATATCGATTTTTCCTTTCATGAATCACACTTTCGGTTTTGTATCTTAAACCAAAGTCTCCCCATTAATTTAGATATTGTCTTATCTCTTATATAAAATTTAAAGTTTTCTCCATTCATATCTTCTTTATATTTAGTTAGATAGATTCTCAAATATTTTATGCATTTTGTGCTATTTTAAATGGTATTATTTAATTTTTCTTTAAAGTTCCAATTGTACATTGCTAGTACATAAGAAAGCAATTGACTGTTATATCTTGACCTTATGTTTAATGACTATGCTATACTCACTTATTAGTGCCTGGAGGGCTTTAAATTTTTTGGTAGATTCTTTGCTATTGCCTATATGACAATAATGTCATTTTTGATGTGACTTTATTTCTTTCTTTCCGGTGTACAGAGACTTTTATTTTCATTCTTTTTCTTTTTTTACTGTTCTAGCTAAGAAAGATGTCTGCTTTGATGTTGACTAAGACTAGTAAGAAAGACCATCCTTTTCTTTTACTTGTTCTTACAGGGTAAGCATGTAGTCTCTTACCATAAGATATAATGTTAGCTGTAGGTGTTTTGTAGATATAATTTAACAAGTTTATTTTTTCTCTAATGTTCACTTAATATAGATTCATTTTATAGGTCTGATACAATTTTACCTCTGCTTGAAGAATTTCTTATAATATTTTTTTGCAGGGCAGGTTTGCTGACAATCAGCTCCCTTAGTTTGTGGTTATCTGAGAAAGTATTTCTTCTTCACATTGGAGGAATAATGCTAGACATAGAATTCTAGAATTTTTTTTTCTTAGAGCACATTAAATATTTCAAACTCCTCTTTTTTTTCCTTATATGGTTTCTGACAAGAAATCCATTATAATAATAATTATTATTAACCTTTATTACTAAGGTTCCTTATCCCATCCATGACTTTTTTCAAGGTGATTCTTTGTCTCTGGTTTTCAATAGAATGACTAAGACAAGACTGTATATTTAATATTTATCTTGTTTTGTGTTCTCTGAGCTTTCTGGATCTGTGGTTTGATGTCTGTCATTGATTTTAGAAAATTCTCAGCCATTATTACCTCAAATAGTTCTTCTTTGTTATCGTTTTCTTCCCTTTCAAATTATATGTATAACACAACTTTTAAAAATTTTCCCACTATACTTGGATGTTCTGTTCTGTACTTTTTATCTTTTTCTTGTTCCTTTGTACTTCAGTTTGGGAAGTTTCTCTTGACCCATCTTCAAACTTACTGTTTATTTTCTTAGCTGTGCCTAGAATACTAATTTGCCAGTCAAAATCAATCTTCATTTTTCTTTAATTTTTTAAATTTTTAGTATTTCCTTTGGGTACTTTCTTAGAATTGTCATTCCTCTGAATATATTACCTATATATTTTACTTTTTCCTTTAGATCTCTTAATATATTAGTCAATAAATTCCCTGTCTGATCATACCAAAATCTGTGTCGTTTTGGGGACTGATTCCAATGTTTGTTCTCTGTCTTCTGAGCATGTGTTATCTTTCCTTTTAGCATGCATGTAAATTTTTTGTTGAAAGGGGGACATAATGTATCACGTAGTAGGAACTGAGTTAAATAGTTCTCTAGCATGAAGTGATATGTTAATCTGGCTAGGGGTTGGACAATGTTTAATATTTGCTGCGTTGTTGAGTGTCAGAGTCTTCAAATTCCTCTAGCATTCTTTTTTTTTTTCCTTCCCTGAGAGTTCATCTTCAGATAGAATCTGCATTCTGTAGAATTTTCAGCTGTAATCCAGTTATTATTCTGCAGCCCTTTGATGTTGTGTTAAATTATGGGAGAGAGGAAATTTTCTAATATTATGATTAAATATCAGTCTTTGCATGGGTTTGTGTCTCTGGGCTGTGACTGCCATAATGATTTTCACCCCTACCTCACCCCTCCACCCACTTTCACACTTAAGTGAGGTTAGAGCAGGCAGGAGTGGGAGGAATGCCCCTCCCCCAATTGGGATACCTAGGTAGGATTTTGTGACATTTGCCTTTTTCTTTTTCTTTTCTTTTCTTTCTTTCTTTCTTTCTTTTTTTTTTTTTTTTTAATTTATTCTGCTTGGTTTCCTCTGAGCTTCCTGTTGCTGTGACTTGTTCCTGTTACAAATTTTGGAAAGTTTTAACCTATTAGTACCTCAAATATTTCTTCAACTCCATTTATTCTCTCTTCTCCTTCTGAGATTCCAATTTTGCCCTTGTTACACTTTCAAATTGCCCACGGATTCTGGTTGTTTTATTCTGTTGTTTGGAGTTCATTTTTAGAAGTTTATATTGACCTGTTTTCAAGATCACTGATGCTCTCTTTGGCTGTGTCAAATCTACAGGTGAGTTATCCAAAATATTCTCTTCTGTTACAGCGTTTTGCTTTTTTTAAATTTCTTGCATTTCATTTGATTCTCTCTGATAGTTTCTATCTTTTTGTTTATGTTACCAAATTTTTTTTCATGTTGCCTGCTTTTTCTATTAGAGCCCTTAATATATTAATCATGGTCATTTTAAAGCCCCTGTCTGAGAATTCCAATTTGTATTTTATATCTGATTCTGGCTCCAATGTATGCTTTATTTTTTATGATTGTGTTTCTTTCTTTCCTTCTTATTGGCCAATGTCTATAGTCTATGGTATAGCTTTTTTTTCCCTCTTGCTTTACTCCCTTCTATGGCTGGAATATTTCCAAATAATTTCATTGAAATCATAACACCTGTTGAATTTGTTCCCACTTCCATATGTGAGACAGAAAGATTAGCAAAGACTGGAGTGGGAGGAATGCCCATCTCTCAACTGGAATAAGACTGTGTCAAAGCCTTTACACTTGAAAAATTAAGACTTATTTTTTTTTAATGGAGAAGGATCTGGGTACATTTAAAATGGTTAATCTTCCTCTCTACCTGCCAGATCCAGGAAGGATTTTTCTTAGATTTTAACCATGAGGGCCTATTCAAAGTCCTGGAGATAAAGCTCACAAAACTGTAGGGGAACACCTAAATCTGTTGTCCAAAGGACTTTTTTCAGCTCATGCTGTTTCACACTCAGTGTCCAGGTATTCATCAAAATTATCACTGCAGTGTTTCCTCCAGTTATATTTCTTTTGATCTACCCAACATGTTTCTGCTCCAGATAAGCAGATCTTGGCTCTCTCTCTGGATAAACCTATCTTTCTAAATTTCTTGGCAATTGGCCCTGTAACTTCAGTTTCAGATGGGACCTAGAAAAGTCATTGATCTTCAATTTCTCCAGCTTTTTCTTACTTTAAGGGTGGAGGTGATAATTTCCAAGCTCTTTTTATGTTGGAATGGAAATAATCCAGTCCATTTCTTTTTTTTCTTTATGTTTAATATTAAAAAAAAAAATTAAACACTTTAAATTACATAAATGTTACATAAAAAAAATAGGGGATTCCTATATGTTGCACTCCCTACCCTTCCCACAATTTACCACATTAACAGCATCCTTCATTAGTGTGGTACATTTGCTACAATTGATGAACACATATTGGAGTATTGCCACTAAGCATGGATTTAGTTTCCATTATAGTTTATTGGCTCCTCCTCCCCTTCCAGACCTCTAAATGTTGAACTCCCCTATTAAGTTCTAAAGTTCTAAATATATTTTCTTTCTCTATGCATAGCCACTGTTAAAGAGAAATCTTATAAAGTTGTGGCTTTACTTCCATTTTCAGATTTATGGTTTCCTAAATTATATCTTTTACCTTGAAATCTTCACTGAACCCCAGACTCATGCACTCAATAAACTCCTGTCTTCTTTACACGAAGTCTTGCACATCTATGTATATGGGAGTTGGGGTGTGAAATTATTGGTGGGAAATCTATAGCACCTACACTTAAATAAGAGTAACAATTAAGATTTACATAAAAAACAGGATATGCATGGAGAAACTGATCCAAAGGCTTGCTTTCATCCAATACCCCTACTCTGAAAATAGCTGGCTTCAAGTAATAGTTATCAAAAGTATGGAAAATAGTTTTCATGGAATTCATAGCTATGATTTGCACTGAATTCATAGCTACATACCTAAATCTAAATTATGAGTTTTCATTGATATTGATTTCAAAAGAGTGTTAGTTATCAAAGTATTTTGAGAAAAAAATGTTTCAATTTTACTAGAATTTAATTTGTTTTTCTATACTATGATTATAAATGATATTTTTGAAGTAAAAATATTCAAGATCTTAATCTTCCAGCACTACTTTAAATAAATTTCTATGTAAACCATTTTCATTTTGTTTTTCTTTTTTAAAAAATTGCAAAAGACTCAGTAGGTGGTTGTGTCAAAAATGACAGCACATTCTTGAAGAAACTCTAAGGCTTTGGTTAAAAATAAGGGCAAACAAGCTCTATGAGGAAATGAGAGAATGCAATTAGCAAGCCACTGCACTGCAGACATTTTAAACCCATTTGTTTCAAGTGAACCAATATACATTTTTGGCATACAACATGTCCCTTTCTATTATTTTTAGCAAAATGGATTCCTCACTGTGATAAGTGGAACAATTGTTAATTTCAGCTCAAAATGGATTCTACCAAACCAGTAGGTAATTTCATTAAAACTAGTGAACAGTTATTCAGTACTAAAAATAGTCCAAAATATATGATGCTAATGTTTTTTCCTCAAAAATAAAGTTGTTGAAAGAATTGAAACCATATTTATTGGATATCAATATATTTAGTATGTTTTCTAATTTAATCCTCACAGGAGCATATCAAAGCAGATATTACAAGCCTCATTTTATTGATAAAATACCGAGTCCCCATAGAAGTTATCAAAACCTAGATACTATGGATAATATGTGGCCAATCTAAGATTTGATGCAGGTTCTAGATGAGGCCAAAATTCCTGCTCTTTCTATAATATTAAGTTCTTCTTACGGTTTGATATTTTTGTACATTTGTGCTCAGGTTTAGTCTAAGAATGCATCTGTTTATATAAATATCAGTATGAATTCAATATTATGTTATTAATTTGGGTGATCATATAATTTATTGTCCAAATTAAGACAATTTTTGGAGTGAAATTTGTGTGATTAATAATCAGCGATGATGATAGGTATAAATTAGAACTTTTGTAATCACACTGGGAAATGCATTTACCCTAAAATTAATAGAATTGTCCCATAATACGTTATATTATAAATTATAAAGAATGTGATATTATAAATTATAGAGGAAAGAACTTTTTACTTAAGTCATTTCTACTGGTCCTGACTTTAACGCTTTACAATAGTATGACCTTAGGGGAGGTCATATACTTGTTCTTTAAAATCAGTCTGTCGTACTATCCCTAAAATTGTAGTCTTGTGCAGAGATGCTATTTTCTCATGTATTCAATAAAGTAAACTTTATAATTTGTTATGTGATAGGAACAGTGATAGATGCCAAGATATATGAAGATATTTTAAGCAATCAATAATACTGTAAATGCCTTGTTTAAAGAACAGACATAAACCAATGATCAAAATATTGGTACTGATTTAACTTTTTATTCCAGGGATGACTACTTTGACTAACTCAGATTTGAGATTATCTTTCAACAAAATAATTAAACAAAGCAGTGCATGAATCAGTGGGTATGGAAAATAAATTTCTATTAAGGTAGCTTTATTAGATAAACTTGAAGAATATTCTTTCAAGGCTGCTATACTGCATGTTTCACAAGTTCTAATAGTTTTATGACAAAACACTTTAAGTCAATTGACTTTTGGCCAATCTTTCAAGAACACTTGATATCACACATATGAAGAAATTATCCTTGAAATATTCCCATTATTTAATAATATTCCTATATACATCCTATTTAACAATATATAAGAAATTTTCACTTCTTTTCTCTGGAAGACATGTGATTTAATGAATTTGTTCCAACAATAAATGTACCTTTCCTAAGGAAAGACAGATTAAAAAAAGAATCATCATCCAATGCATTAATGAAATAAAATGCAAAAAGTAAAAAATTAAACAGTATATAAGACAAAGGTTTGTGGGTTTATTAAGAAATTAAATCACTTTATTTAAATATACTTTAATTTTGACATATAATTAACAAAATCTGTTTTGTTTTATCCCACTTACATTGTATTTGTAATTAGTGTGCATTATATACCACACATATGAATATAATTACACAAATACAGCCATAAAATCTTAAACAGAAATTTTCAGTATAACTAGTTACAAACTCAGTAATCATCTGAAATAAAGGCCACAATCCTAACAAAAATGATCTAATCTCACTCTACGTGCATCACACACATTTTATGAGATTCTTTCCCTTGCTTTTTCTATATACGTAATGTCCACATATACTACACATAATGTTCAGTTTTTATTCTGCTCTGGTTTTTAAAATACAATTTCACAGATGACAAAAAAGAGTTCACAGGAATATGCAATATACTCTGGCAGGTAATAATATCTTAGAGAACAAAATGGATTTCCTAAGTAAAAAAATCCATAAAATGTTTTATTTTAAATAGGAGACCTTGATAATATAATTGATAATAAAATAATTATATATTAGACCTCCTCTAGATGATTCTAGAAAACATGATTATTCCATTGATGGTGTTTTATATGGGAGATCTTTAATTATCCACATCTTTCTCTGAAAATAGTTGGGATATTTTGGTAGATTCAAAGAAAAATCCTGAATCATCAAAGGCATAAGTGTATTGAAAAAGCTGAAGAGTCCAGAGTAACTGCTAATTTATCTCAAAACAACTTGGTAAGATAAAAAAATAAGCAATTCTGAGAGGGTCCATTCAAATCACACTGAATATTGGGTAGTTTGTAGAAGAATGAATATCTCAGAATTTCTTCCTATCTCCATGGACCTTGAAAAATATGGAAGTTATACTAAAAAAGAGAAAGCAGAAGAAATGGCATTCATATTTAAAACTTTATATTTTTGTAGTAAATGGCTTCATATAAAAACCATTTTATTTTCTCTATATTAATTTTAATTATATAGCAAGAACTTAATATTTAAAAAATCAAGAAATATAAACCCCAGCAACAGTGCAATTGCTCTGTTGGATGAATCAACTCACAAGATACTTGCTCTCAAGGTCTTACTTAAATAAGGACATTAATAATTACATTTACTAACATCACCATGGTATAGAACATAAGAAATTGCAATAGAGGACTTGGCAATTATAACTATACCGGCCTGGTGATTGTAACTATACCTACAGTTATTTGTACAAGCGTGTTGAAAATTCACTTTAATTATCTATTTCATAAAGTCCCTTGTGTTCAAGACTTCATTATACTAACCACATAGAGAAATCTTTGTATGGCTCAGTCTTTGAAGTAAACGGAAACTATGAGCTTGGAACAAATAAACTGGATTTCTGAGAAGCATGAGATTCAGTCCACATTGCAATTGCTTAGATTATATTTTAATGGAAAATGAAGCTTGAAAAGAGGAAATGGTCACCCAGTCAGAATATCTAATTCAAGATGGTGGTCATAACCAAGTTTTTCAAGCTTCAGAAGTTTTATTTTTAATTTGAATGTTAGACTGTGTTGAAGCATGAAATCTTCCCCACAGGCAACAGTCAAATTGTGTGCTGCAATACTAATGTTTAAATCTTGGAAACATTTGCTAGAATGTGCTTCTTTAAGAAATGGATCTTGAAAGAGAACAAAGATATTGCTCCTCCAGTGAAAGGGTGGAAAATGGTTCACTGCCTTTTCAAAAAATGTATTGAATTGTTACAAAGAGTGCAAGAATATAAGGAAATGGAGGAAAAGTATAGAATTATAATTGTTCTGCATGTTTTTATAGAAAAAAAGACTATTTAAACTTTACAATCTGTTAACTGCCAAAAATAGAGTATAACATCTAACAGATAAAATATGCCATTTTTGTTATTTTTATTTTTGTAACATGTACATGAGGAAAAGTAAAAACAACTCTTTATGAAGAGAATTATTGAATTAGATCATAAGTGCTTCTCATAGCAGTAGAGAGATACTTCATTCATAATTAAGAGTTGGAGAAATAAAAGGGAAAATAGTGTACTAGTACAAGTACACAGATGGTAATATGTCTGTATTTGGCATTCAGACTTATAATTAGATTTTTTTAGATAGATTTTTTAATAGAGAGATTTTTTAACCTAAAGTGTTTTTTTAAACTTATTGAAGTATATCACTCATACAAAAACATAAATAAACAATAAGTATTACTTGTGAATTTAAAAAAGAACAATATATAACATCATACAAGGCTCTCATACCTCACCCTACTACCAATATGTTGTATTGTTGTGAACATTTTTAACTAATGATTTAAAAGCATCCTCAAAATATTGTTATGAAGTAAAGTATCTTACATTTGATATATTTTCCCCCAATTCACCCTATTATGATTTTTATATCATTTATACATGAACATATATGTAAACAATAAGTATATAGTAAAACTTGTGAACTTACAAATCAAACATGCATAACATCTACAGTGGTCCCATACATCAACCCACCACCAAAACCTTATATGGTTGTGAGACATTTGTTACAAATTATGAAAGAATATTATTAAAATCTTACTACTAACTATAGTCCATATCTTACATTTTGTGTATTTTCCCCCAACCCACCCTAATATTTTTAAAACATGTTATTATTATTATAGAAATGTGAAATTACAAAACAGTCATGTACATGTGCAAATTATCATACAACAGTCCTCTACTTTGACACATCACACCATGATGTAACATTTGTTACAGATTATGAGATAATACCATCAGACTATTACCACTAACCATGGTCCATAGCATACATCTGGTACACTTTTTCAATACTCCCCCATTGTCAACACAGTACATCTTTGACACAGATTGATGAATATTACAATATTGCTGTTAACCACAGACCATAGGTCATTCCACTTGTAGTTTTTCCATGCTACTCCACATTCCCACCACTCTGCAATAGTAATGTACATCTGCTGTAGCTTACAATGGACACTCTTGCATCTATACCATCAACCACAACTCTAGTCTCCCTCTGGGTTTACTGTGTTATTCAGTCCCTAGATTATTCTCTAGCTCTCTTTCAATTGACAATTACATCACTACACTTTTCAGACACATTCCCATTTGTAAACCAGCTTTTACTCACTATAATGTTTTATGATCAATTCTATATATTTCCACACTTTTACAATAAAGTTAATTAAACCTTTAATATATTTTAAACATTAGTAGTCCTTCCAATTCCTGCTCTTATCTCATTTAAGTATCCACCACTTACCACCAGGTCTTAAAGATGTTTCCCTACATTTTCTTCTAGAATCTTTATGATTCTTACTTATATAAATAGGTTTTTAAAATCCATGTATTTCGTTTGGCTATGGATATCTAGTTATCTCAGCACTATTTATTTATTGGATTGTTTGACGTGGGTGCCTGTAGCAGACTTGTCAAAACTCACTTGACCATAGATGTGAGGGTCTGTTTCTGAAGTATCGATTTGTTTCCATTGGTCTATGTGTTTGTCTTTATGCCAGTACCATGATGTTTTAAGCATTGTAGGTTAGATAATATGATTTATTTAAAGTCAGGAAATGAGAGTACTCTAACTTCATTATTCCTTTTTAGGATGTTTCTGCCTATTGGGGACCCCTTACCTTTCCAAATAAATTTGATAATTGTTTTTTCATTTTTTTCCAGCCTTTCACTTTCAATCTATTGGAATCCTTGGTTCTAGGGTGAATCTCTTGCTGATAGGATATAGATGGCTTATATTTTCTTATCCATTCTGCCAGTCTGTGTTTTTTGATTGCAGTGTTTAATCCGTTAACATTCAATGTTATTACTGTAAAGGCAGTTCTTATTTTACCCATTTTGACCTTTGGATTTTAGCTGTCATATTTTATTTTCACTACTCTTTTGAGACTTTTAGTTATTTTTGCTGATATAATCTTTATTTCTAGACTCTATTCTAAGTCCTCTCCTGTCTTTTCTTTTCAGACTGTAGCACACCCATTAGCATTTCCTGCAAAACTAGTCTCCAGGTAACAAAATCTGTTTCTGTTTAACTGTGAATAATAAATACTGTCTTTGGCCTTGTCCCAAAACAGTGAAACATCCACATAAGCAATGGAATAGAGAGTATATAATTAATTTTTATGGAATATTAACATATTTTGATTAACAATGAAATATTTATTCACAACTACTTCCCATACTTGGATGTTGATGACTGAATGGTAATAGAGGAAAGTAAATGTGGAGGGTCAAAAATGATCCTGAACTTTATCCTGGATGTTTGGGTATGGACCAAGGATAGTCCAGTAAAGTTAAGATTTTGGAGAAAGAGATCATACTCACATTAACTATTTTCTGGTTTGAGATTCTTACGAAAGACCCAAGAAAAGTTTTCCACACAATTTTTGTGGCAACAGATTTTGTTATTTTTGGAGGTAATTATTAAAATCAAAAGTAGATAATGTGATCACCAAGTAAAGAAGGCAGAGAGAAGAATGACATCTCAACTTCAGGAAACTAACTCTGTAGAAGATATTAAGAAATGTAAGAAAGCATGACTACAGAGTTGAAATTTTCACTTTTCCTACATGCTTCAAGCAGCACTAGAATGTACTTTTGCATATTTTACTATAATAATCCATTATGTAAATGGTTTACCCACTAGATTGTACCACCTTGATAGAGTATTCAATTACTATTTGGATCCCTCAATAAGAATTTTGAGCATTTAGTGAATTAATTAATAAATTAAAGAGCTTTTAATCTAGTCAGATGTAGTCAAAAGGTAGATAGAAATTCAAGACATAAATAAAGCTTTACTCTCATAACTAAAATTTAAAAATTTAAAATAAATTCAAAATAAATACCCTTAGATTAATTTCTAAACTAACAATACAGATAATCAGTACATGGGAGAGAAACAATTTTAAGGACCGGAAAGCTTTATAGAAAGAGAGATGTAATGTGGATGTTAAAGAATGGATAATATTGGTTGTGGTGTTTTATCCCTCTCATTACTGCACAAGTGGTTAATTCTGTGTGATGACCCTCTTCAGAGTTTAGAGCACTTAAGAAGATGGTCAAAATGTTAGGCACCTTTCTCTCTTCTAGAGGGTTTTATTAGCACAGCCTCCATAATCCACTTATCAGAGAATAAGATAGCTAAAGTATTTCATACTAGTTACACCCTGTTAATAAACAGCCCAGGGAATTAACAGGAGAAACCATCTCCCTTTGTCCAGGACCATGTTATAATGCTCTGAGCATTATTTTATGGTTGGTTGAACACTCTGTTCATTTAAATCCTAACATGCATCTATAAACACACCTTCAAATTTTGTAAATCATTAAATTTTCTAAATAAAAGTATTTGAAATTGTACCTTATGCTTCATTTGACCATTCTAAAATTTTTTGGAAGATATTATATTTCGAAAATATAATCTTTGGGAAAGGTATTGGGAAAATATTAATAGTATTAGAAAAATTTCATTGTGAAAAGAAATTAGGAGTGTCAGAGCTAAAGAAGTAATCACTTCTTGTTGGGAATGAAAACTAATTTTATATTGTTAAGTCAGTAATACTTAATGTGTAGTGTCAGATTTTTCTAGACTATAGTACAATATATCATTTGCCGGCTTGTGCAGCAATATCTCTAACATTTTATAAATTGTTATAGCCAAGAGAAATGGTTATGTTGGAAAAATAAGTTTTAGATCACAGAGGCCAGGTGACAATAGCTACTTGTAGGTTTTAAGCAGCAGGGATTCCCCAGGAGTTTATATCCAAACTCTTTGTTTGGATGTGTGGAGCATGGACTTGGATTGCAATTTTTAATCTGCATTTAGAAGACTAATCCAGCAGTTTATGCTTCTATCCCCCAAATTTCTAATTGAATTTTAATTCAAACTTTTAAAGTCAGTATATTATTTTCTTAATGTGCTGTTTGGCAGGCAGACTTCTCTAGCTGGCAAAAACAAAGTGATCTCTGACAGTCACTACAACCTGAAAAACTGGAAACATGAATGAGCTTTACTTTTAAAATATGTTATTTAGCACTCTCAATCATAAAGTCAAGTCCCTCTGCTATTATTCCTGAGAGTACAGTACATATGAAGAGACAAAGGTGAGGACAGTAAGTGATATATCTCTGGGTACCTATCAAGTCCATGACAAATTCAGTCCTAGAATTGTACAGGTAGCTTCCAAAACCACCACAATTAGATTTTTAAATATATACATACTTTTTAAATTAGAGAATTTGTAGGTTTACAGAAAAGTCAAGTAAAAACTACAACATCCCCATAACCCCTATGATTGACACTTTGCATTAGTGTGGTACCTTTGTTACAACTGATGAAAGAATATTGAAATAGTAATATTAACCATAGTCCATAGTTTACATTAGGTATATTTTTTCTCAGATAGCACCCTGTCATTAACACCTTGTATTAATGTATTTTTATCATAATTCATGAAAGAACATTCTTATACTTGTACTATTAACCCCAGTATATCATCCATATCAGGACTCACTGTGTTATAGTCCCATGTTTTATCTTCTAACTTTCAGTCTATTAACACATATGATTCAAAATGTCCTTTTCAACCACATTCATATACACAGTTTAGCACTGTTAATTACACTCACAATAATGTGCGTGGAACCATCCATTTTCAATCCTTTACAAGCAACTAAATAGAACTCCCATATAATTAAGCATTGACTCCCCGTATTCTACTCTAATCTATCCCCTGGTATAACTTATTTTCTAAATTCTATCTCTATGAGTTTGCTTACTATAAATACTTCATATCAGTGAGATCACACAATTATTTCTCTTTTTGTGCCTGGCTTATTTTACTCAGCATAATGTCCTCAAACTTCATTCATGTTGTTGCATGCACTTTTTAAAGCTGAATAATATTCTATTGTATGTATACACAACATTTTGTTTATTCATTCATCAGTTGACAGATGCTGGATTTCTTCCATCTTTTGGCAATTTTTAAATAATGTCACTATGAACATCAGTGTGCAAGTTATCTGTTCAGGTCTCTGCTTTCAGTTCTTCTGGCTATATACCTGGTAAAATGATTGCTGGGTCATATGGTAATTCTGTACTTAGCTCCCTGAGGAACTGCCAAATTGTCTTCCACAGAAGCTGCACACAATTCTACAAACCCACCAGCAATGAACAAGTGTTCCTATTGCTCCACATTCTCTCTAACACTTGTAATTTTGATTTACTTTTTTAGCTATTAGTGTATCTTCTCTGGAGAAATATTTATCCAAGCCTTTTTCCCATTTTTAAAAATTTGGATTGTTGGTCTTTTTATTATTGACATGTGGCTTCCAAATATTTTCTCCCACTGAGCAGCTTGTCTCTTCACTTTCTAATTGAAAAAAAAAAAAAGGCAAGAGGCACTAGGAACTGAATCCATGGCCTCTCATGTAGGAAGGCTCATGCACTTGAGCCATATCTGTTCCCTTCATTTTCTTGTTAAAAAGAATCCCAGTAATAGGATTAACTTTAACTGAAGTAATCTCATCATAAGGTCCTACTAAAAAGAGTTCACACCCACAGGTATGGATTAAGTTTAAGAACATGTTTTATTGGGGGTACATAGTTCCAAACCACCACTATAATACATTGATCATTTTAGTATTTGGTTGCAGAAAGGATTGACAGGACTGGACAGTTTACTCTCATAGATCAGCTTTATGAAAAGCTAAAAATATAGTATGTCAGTAGCAGAGGAAGGATATGCATTGAGAAGAGTTCTGAGATTTCAGGTGCAGTATTCTTTTTCCTATCACAGCTGATCACATGTGGATATGTGTTTCTTACAGTCTAGAAATACCATCGATGTTGGTGGGAAGCATTTGGTACCAGGAAACATAAAACCCACTTATGAGGGGTCTCCAGTAGTAAGCTGGATGTGTAGGTACAGTCTAGCTAAGTGACCAGATATAACCACGAACTTCCTCTCGCTACAAAACCGATATCAGTCATTAAATGAAAATATCAATACTAAGCAATATTAACATGGTAATATACCCTGATGCAAACAATTCACAGACCAATAGTTACAAAGCATCATGTATTGTTAGCTAATATATTCAATACCATTAAGCGAGGGTCTCTGGAAATAAGCAGACTATTTTACCAATGGAAATTGTCTAATGTTCTGCAGCTTCTTTGAATATTGCCAAGTGCTCAAGAAATGTCAGATAACTTCTACTTCCATTTCCATTATGCTTCATTGTGCTGTAAAGGAAAATTATTTTAAAAAATAAATGTATAATTTAGGGAGTTGAAGTGGAAAAGGCCTGGGAAACTTTTTATAGTCATTGGATTTTCCTTATGTAGGTTGCATATATCTAACAACTATCCATCCATCAATAACTATATGAAGAAATATGATAGGTGTTGACTTGCAAAGGTAAGTATTATAAACTATATCTTTCTAAGAAACTTAGAGACTAGTTGGGCAAGCAAAGAGGTAAGCAAATGATTTTATAAAATTACATGCTATAGGTATGCATTATCTGGTCTCTGTAATCTCAAGTAAATTGCCTAGCATAAAGAAGAGCAGTTAGAAGATATTAGGTTGGTGTAAGCCAACATGACTTGACAGATTGATCAAAGCTTAATATACCTTTGCAGATTATAAATTGTGAGCAAACAAATTAAGCAACATGACAAGCATTCTTTTATTTCCTTGTTCAAAAAACCAAAATTTTCAGTTTCAATAAGAATGTGCTTGTGATGACTAAGTTCATGTGTCACCTTGACTAGGTTATAATGTCCAGGTTTTTGGTCAAGCAAGCACTGGTCTGATTGTTACTGTTAGGCTATTTCACGAGATTTAAATCAGTAGTAAGTTGATGATAGCACCATGATTGATTATATTTACAAACAACAAAGGAGATTGCCTTCAATGAAAGAAGTTTCATCCAATAAGTTGAAACCCTTAAAGGGCAAACTGATGATTTTAACAGTCAGGAAGAAGAATTTCTTTCTCTACTACAGCCTGCCAGTCTCTCCTGGGGAATTCATGGAAACTTTTATCAGAGTTCCCAACTTGTGAACAGCCCTACAGTATTTGGATTTGCCAATCTTCATAGTCATGTGAGCCAATTCCTAGGATAAATCTCATAATATTTACATATCCTTTCAATTCTGTTTCTCTGGAGAACTCTGACTAATACCTTGCTTATCTATATCTCAAGTATTAATTTGCATACTTATCTTTCACCACACACAAAAATCAACTGCAGATGGATCATATAGCTAAATGCAAAATAAAACAACAAAGCTAATAGGAACAAAAACGAATATATTCATGACCTTAAGAATATAAATAATTTCTTAAATAAATGGAGGAATAACCAAACATTAAGAAAAGCTGAATACATTGGACTACACTAAAAGTTAGTATTTATATCTACCAAAGAGCATATAAAAAGACAAGGCAATGAATTGAAGCATCTATATGGACTATATGTTTCAGAGAAAAGACCCACATGTAGAATACATTTTAAAATTCTTGCATATAAATAGAAAAAGGCAAATAAAATAATAGAAAAATGAAAAAAACACTTGAACAAACATTTCACTAAAGAAGATATCCAAATTGTCAATATACATATTAAAATGTGCTCTGCTTCACCAGTCAGCAGAAAAATTCAATCCACAAGGCAATATAATTATATAAATGCCAGAATAGCTAAAATTAAAAATATAGATTATATCAAATTTGTGTAAGCTGGAACATTCATACACTGCTGGTATAAATCTAAATTGGTATAATTACTTTGGGAAAGTATTTATAGTATCTACTAAACTTAAACATATACATAATCAATAACCCAGAAATTCAATTTCTAGGAATATACCAAACAGAAATGAGTATATATTTTTACCAAAAGATTTCCACAAAAATGTTCATAGCAGTAATATTTGTAATGACCACAAAATGAAAATAACCCAAATAGCCATCAACAATAGAATAAGTTGATATTAATTTTAAAAATCTGTGGTTTATTAATACAATGGAATTCTCTAATGAAAGGGCATAAACACAGGACAACTACTTACAACAGAGATGAATTTATCTCCAAATATTGAATTAAAAAATCCAGATAAAAGGAAAAAATATATAGTATTATTCCATGTATATTATTTTTAAAAACAGGCAAAACTAATCTTTGATTTTGGGAATAAGTATAGTGATTATCCCTGGGGTGGTGGGGTTGAATGGGACCTCATATATATATATTTTTAATGTAATATTATTACAAAGTCAATAAAAAAATAATAATAATAATACCCGGAGGAGAGGTAAGGGGACTTCTGGTAATGTTCTACTTTATGATCCAGGAATATATCATTTTCTTTTTTCTTGTTGAACGTGTTCAGTTTGTGAAAATTTGTTAACCAGTCTACTTATGCTTTGGGAAATAGTCATTATTTCCAATGTAATTTCAAAAACAAAAAAAATGAAGTTAATCTTCTACAGGAAATAATTGATCTGGAAAAGGATAGATTATTGAAGCTAAAATTAATGTCATGAGATCTGTGATTTTAAAAATCCAGGATGTAGATGGTGAATGTATCATTGCCTTGCTGAAGATACTCCTCACCATATAATCATGCCCAAATATCTCTTTTATCATGCAAAGTCAAATTAAATCTGTACTTGAGACCAGTCCTTTTCTAGTTGAGGCCCTGCCATAGCCTGTCCTGTTCAAATTCTCAAAAAATATTTTCTATTTCTCCTTGTGTCACCACCTCTAAATGATCCCAAATTCTATTGATTTCTCTCTCTAAAGTCATTAGTGATACCTCCCAATTATTAGATCCAATGGATATTTTACAGTCCTTATCTCTTTGGACTGTCCTTGAAAGAGTCAACTTCCTAGTCTTCATTACTCTCTTGGTTTTCTTTATGCTTCTCCGAATTTTATTTTCTGTTTTATTCATGAGAAAAATCTGCCAAGGCATTTCCACTCATCAAGTACTCTTCTTAATTTAAACATTTTTTTTCTGAATGATTAAGTGCATATATCATGATGGCTTATAGTCTTTCCCTTGGGACTAGACTAGTCCAATTACTCTCAGAATCATCTATCTTATAAAAATATTGAATTGGATATAACTTTGGCCACATGAAATTCAAGTCTAAAATTATTATCTTTCCTGGCAACAACTTTCAATCTCAATTGATTTCATGTCCAATCCACCTCTATAATTTAGAACACTAAGAGTCATATTTTGATTTTTTTGCCTTCTTTTCTAATTTAACAGACAAGTATTAAAGATTTTACATTCTACTACTTTTTCAGATGTGAAGACTATTTTTTTCATTCCCTGGGACCATAACCCTAGTTTTCACCCTTAAAATATATTTCTTGGACTATAAGAACAACTTTCTATCTGTTATTATGGACTGGCTTGCCCCTTGAATGCAAGCTGCATGCAACTGCTTGAATAATATAATAACGACAATCCTGGTTTTGACATTCCCACGTGAAATCAATCATTACTGATATCTGATAGTGAGTAGCATGCATTTTTTAATCTTGGATCCATGATAAAGGACCCAGAGATTGACTTTAGAGATATTGTTAAGTGGGAAAAACATGCATAAATTTTATCATTCTCACACAAATCATGGTGTCCAAAAAAATTAAGAATTAATAGTCTTCAGTGTAAAAGTTCCATAACACAAAATACATGGTTTATCAGACATTCACCAGTTTTCAAAGTTAACACCATTTGTTTCATATTTTGGCTTGGTAAGCCAATGAAGAATGTTACCCTGGACATGTGATCACTCTTGCTCAATGAGCCTTTATTCATGCCGTACACTCTGTATCATCAACTACTTCATCTCTTCCTGTACCATCTCCAGCTCCCAGTATTTTGTGCAATTGATTTCTGTGTCTTTTTAAGACTGAGTTCAGCCATAATGACTTGGATGCTTTCCAGAATCTTTTCTTTTTCTCTTCCTATGACAGCCTAGATTATATCTCATTTTGTTGTTCCCCAGACAACCCAAACTTTGTTCAACTTTTCTGTTTGTATAGCTTACTATTACTTCTTATTAGATTCTGTGCTTTATTTATTCATCTATTGATTTATTCAACAACTATTTATTTAGCACCTGCTGTTTAACCAGGGAAGCATATTGCTAAGCACTGGATATATATGGTAAATTGACCCTCACAGGGCTATCCTCAGATTTTTCTAGTAAAATGCTGTAATAAATAGCTTTTACATATGAACGTGTTTACCTGTAAAATAATATCTCTAGAACAGGGGTTCTTAAATTTTGTTCCATGAACCCCTTTGCCAGTCACTGAAATGAATACTGTAATTCATTTATTGCATACATTCATAAGTGAAGGAAATGATAGATTTCAGTTAGAAGTTAGACAAAATAAAGATAATAAGTTGATTTTTTTCAATTCAAGCTCACAGATCTCCTGAAATATTTCCATGAATCTCTTGGGGGTCTGTGTGCCCCTGGTTAAGAGCCCTGCTCTAGAATAAATAAAAATAAAATTGCAGCACCATAAAAAATATCTTGTGAAGGATGCAGACTATAAAAAGCAAATGACCAATCAAACAAAACATTAATTGCAATTATAATAAATAAAGAGGGATGTAATCCTGCTTATATTTATAAATATATCTCTGGAAATGGTATAGGTAATGGGGTGGAAGCTATCAAGAAAATTGTTAAGTAGGCCATTTCAGTAATCCCCTAAACAAAGAGGATGATAACTTGAAGCTGGTTAGGAAAAAAGAGGTAAAAGAAGAGGATAAATTAGAAACAAACTTTAGAGGAGGCATAACCAATTAGAACTTGTGAAAGATCTGCTTATTATATCAGGGAATAAGAGTAATCAAGGAGGTCAAGATATCTCCAAACTGATTGAATATTTTTTTTCCTAAGAGAGGAAAAACTATAAAAGAAGCTATTTTTTTTCTTTTTTACAAGTAGAGATCAGAACAGGTATTTATTTTCATAAATGTTAAATCTGAGATACCTATTGGACATCCAAATGGAATCATCAAGTACTTTAGTGGGTATTCAAGTCTATAGCTTAAAGAAGAAGTCCAAACTGGAGATTATTTTGAAATCTTTGGCATATAGATATGTATATAGGAACTCTAATATTGAGAGATCTAGAAGAAAATTATAAGATAGGAAAAGAGACTAAGAGAGATAAAAAAAAAATAGACCTAAAAAAGAGAGTGGTATTATGTCACAGATGCCATGATAAGAGCTTTCTCCAAGAATTTCAAGAAAGATGTTGAGATGGTGTGTCAACTATGATGCACATTCAAAAGTGAATATAGGATTTGTGAAGGTGGAAACAAATAGTGAACTCCAGAAAAGCAATTACAGAGGAATAAAAGGTGTCATCTAGCAGAATATAATGGGTAGAAACTTCATCTGTATGTAGTATTTTATATACAAAGTAGAATAGAAAATGCGGAGTATTTCTCTATGAATATGTTAAGTCAAAAAAGTGATATTTAGTCTAGGAGATACTAACCTGTGCTTCTATTTTTATGCTTTCATTTTATAAAGATTGAAAGCCCTGTGGACTTTCTGTCTCTCAGGAGGATTTGATGAAAAGATAGAAGTTTGTTTGAAATACACTTTTTTTCTTCCTACAATCTCTTTATTTATTTTTAAATGTTACATTCAAAAACTATGAGGTTCCCATATACCCTCCCAACCCCCCCTCACCCCACTCCTCCCACATCAACAACCTCTTTCATCATTGTGGCACATTCATTGCATTTGGTAAATACATTTTGGAGCACTGCTGCACCACATGAATGATAGTTTACATTGTAGTTTACACTCTCCCCCAGTACATTCAGTGGGTTATGGCAGGATATATAATGTCCAGCTTCTGTCCCTGCAATATCCTTTAGGACAACTCCAAGTCCCGAAATACACTTTTTGAATTTGTTTTTGTAAAGACTGAGCTCACTAAAGAGATAATGGTAGTAATCCAAAACGTAGGGGAAGATAGGAGTGCCTTTACAATATTGAGGTGATGAGAAGAATTTTTCTCTAGTCTTGGGGTGTTTCAAGGTCTGGACCACCTGAGAGCATGGGCCCCTCACCCTTACTATGATAGCACTCAGAGAGTTAGAAAGAGCTCAGTTGTGAATGGCCATGGGAGGATGGGAAGGTAAGCATAGGTCTCTCAGATTCATATAAATTCTGAAGTTCCAAAGGTGACATAGACACAATTAAACCCCTGGGACAGGGAGATGGGCAAAACAGATAGCTCAGAACTAAACTTGATTGTTTAATGACCAATGATTAAAAGAATTTCCCTGGTTCATTTGTTGGAACCAAAGATTCAAGATATGTGCCTGACCTGGAGTGAGCCTCCAAATTTACACACCAAATTTTCTGCAATCCCTGTAAATATGTTAGTTGATTGAAAACAGAAAAATATGATATGTCTTTTACACTTGGTTTTGTGTTCTAAGAGACCTACCTGTTGTATATCAATATTGGAAATGACTCAAATGAATGGGAGATATTAAATACGTAAAACAAAGAGAGAAGGTAGAAAATCCTGGAGTAGCTCAGAGAAGCTGTTTTTGACCAATATGCAATAGTTTTGTTCAGAAGAGTTTTATATTACTAGTTTTAAAATAGAGGAAGGAGAGATTACACCGGCTTGGGATCATTAAAAGTGAGGTAGAATTTGAGCACATCTTTTAAAAATGAATAGAGGTTATAATTTGGGACACAGACTCAAGGAAGGAAAACAGACATTATTGAATGTGTCAAGTATAGTTTAGTATAAATACAATACAGGTGTGTAAAAAGAAATATTGAGGAAAAGAAGTTAGGAAATTTAAATTATGACAACATATTAAAAACACTGAATAACAGGTTTTAGAGGTTCATCTTTATGTTCCAAACCAAGAGTCAAAAATTAAATTATGGGGACATCGTTACATTAGTATTTAATGATAAATGGAAAATATGCTACTATATCATAACATTTTGAAAATTTTTGAATTGAAATTTAGAATCGTAATGTATTAATATATATATTTGACTATATAAGATGGAAAAACTATATTCAGAATTTCCCAAAACATTTGTATGAAGACCTCTGCTTTGTTTATTTTTTTTTTTTAAAACAAAGCATTTGGAGTTAGTCTTTTATGGAACTTCCTTAGAGAAATGCTTTTGTAGGAATAGAAAGACACAAATATTTATAAATAGAGGAGTGTTATTATTAAGTCTATATATCAAAACACAATGCTTGTGGTAATATGGGCAATAGAATTCGAAAAGGAAAAATGGAGGAGAAGAGACAAAAAAAAAATAACTGGGGTCCTTAAATTTGCAAACAGCAGTAAGGGCTTGAAAAAATAATAGCAATAGGAAGGAGAAAGAAAAAGGAGATAAGAATGATAATATAAATAAGAATCAAGAGAAATTTGGCTGTTTGGAAGAATTGCCAATTATTCCAAAAGTATGAACATGAGAAGTATTTGGAGGTAATAAGAGAAATTTGAGAATGAGGAGGAGTATCAGATTTGGTAGTGGAAGAGAAATACCTGGTTCCTGAAATTAAGTAGCAACTACAAACCTGGACAACTATATAAACAATTTTCGCCATGCAATTAAAAACAGGAAAGGAAATTCTGAGATCCTGGAGAAAGGAACACAAATGAAATAAACCATACAATTTCCTGGTTTTATGCTTGGTACTATTTTCCAGAATGTGAAGAAGAGGGGAAGAATCCAAAAGAGCCCAGTGATTCTACTGAGTTAGAAACAACAGAAACTGATGCTTGGAGAGGCCAAATCAGATAGGCAGAACATCACAGAGTAGAAATCTACTCTGGAGAAAAAGATGTCCACAAAGCTGCATGTGGGTCCTATTGCATATTCAGCCAAATAAAAATCTGCACATTTGTAGGGTAAAAGTTTATTCTTAGAATCCACACAGAGTTGGGAGTTGTATAAATTTTCACAAACTAGAATAGCAAGAGCTTGTTGAATATGTAGTTGAACATCTTGTTGAAGAACCCAGAAAGGTTGTGCCTTAAGAGTGGAGCTACAATACAAGGTGTTGGTGAAGGGTTGATATATGGGACCCCTGTATGATGCTAGGCATGTTTGCTTTGTAAGTTCACAACTTTCACTATACACTTAATTGTTAATATATGTTCATATATAAATGATATAAAGATAATAATAATTGGATTGCTTAGGGGAAATATTTTGTTTAGTAGTAATATTTTGACAATTTTTTTTAATCATTAGTTAAAAAGGTTTAACAACAATGCAAGTTATTGGTGGTAGGGTGAGATGTTATATATGTTTGTTCGATGTTATATGTTCTGTAAGTTCACAACTATTATACCTTTATTGTTTATGTATGTTTATGTATAAGTGATATATTTCAATTTAAAAAAAGTTTAATAAATAAATAAAAGAATGGGGCTACTGAGCCTCAGCAGAGTTGCAACACCTACTCTCTGATTAGTTGGACTTACCCAGGTCAGCTAACAGGGATGTGAGGATGGTCAACCACCATACAAGGGAACTGAGAGAGTCTACAGCTGCAAGCAGGAGAGTTCCATCCATCAGCCATGTGGGATCTAAGCCCCCTCTTGATTTAGAGGTGGAGTGGACATCGCCATCCCAGGGTCCTCAGGATGGAGGAATAAAATATGGATCAGAGTGGACTTAGTGGTATTCTACTATAGAATTATGTGACTCTAACAATGAAAGGAACTGTATCATTTATGTGAAGACAGTGGTTGTGGGAGTTGCTGGATACAGGGAGTGGAAAAAGAGATGTGATATTGGGGCATTTTTGGGACTTGGTGTTGTCCTGAATGATAATGCAGGGACAGAAGCAAAACCTTATATATCCTGCCAAACCCACTGAATGGACTAGGAGAAAGTGCAAACTACAACATAAACTATAATCCATGCTGTGTAGCAGTGCTCCAAACTGTACTCATCAAATGCAATGAATATACCACACTAATGAAAGAAATTGTCAATGTGGAAGGAGTGAGGGGTTGTGGGGAGTGGGGTATATGGGAACCTCTTATATTTTTATTGTAATATTTTGTGTGATTTATGTATATCTAAAGAAAGATAATTTAAAAATTAAAAAAGAGTGGGACTAAACTAGTTCTAAATTAAAGGTTGCTCTAGACCTACCCTGAAAAGCTTAACAGCAAACTTCAAAATGATTAATTGACCTTCAAATGCCTGTCAAAACAAAGATACTTTAATGTAGTACAAAAATATCCAGAATTCAACAATGTAAATTTCCCATTAGGAAGATCCTAAGAAAATGGAGAGCCTGTTTAATTTCATATTCGCAATTTATAATCCTAACTAGATAGACATACGATCTCTACTTAATATAATTTTAGCTTCAGAAAGAGGCAACTGATATAAGGAAAGGCCCATGATCATTAAGCAAAATAATCCAAACATTCTTGTGCATATCCTGGGATATCAGGCAATTTTCAGTGCTGACCCAAATTGGAATTCAAATGAACAAGTAGATAGGGGTGCATCATCAACATGTCCTTCATTAGCCTGAGTGCCCCAAATACAAGGCAAAATCTTCAAAATTTGGAGGGAAGATTAGGCAAGCCTATGTCAGAATTTGTAGAGATAGATCTTAAGGTCTTCCATAGTAGAGAATCCATCCGTGAGTTGCAGCAGAAAAAGCATGTGGCCTAAAAAGCCCACCTGATAGTGATAATTATCAGCAGAACCATTGGAAACTCACAGATCCTGAGGCAAGAAAAGAACAACAGAGACACTCAACAAACCGTAAGATGTCCAGGACCCTGAGAAGACCAGTGGGTCCCCAATAATGTGCTTACTGTCAGGAGGAGGGCCACTGGAAATGGGAATGCCTGAGTCTTACTGAGACAGGCAGGGCTACACCATCCCGTCTGGTGACCCAGCTCCCACAATTAGCAGGGAAATAAGACAGTGACTTGGAATGATGGTAATGGGGACACCTTCCAACAGTAAGGAAACCATCCCTATCACCAATATGGAACCTTAGGTCTCCTTTCAATGAGTGCAGGGAAGAAATTAATTGACTTCTTAGTGGATACTGGAGCCACTTAGTCTTAAAACAAAAACTGAGAAAGAAACTAATGAAGCAGCCCCTATCATTGGCATTTCAGTACTAAGTCTTCTTAAACCATTCTGACAACCACTCAAAGCCAAGTAAGAGTAACTCGATTAACTCATAAATTCCTGGAGGTGCCAGTGTGCCCAACCCCCTCCTTGATGAGACTTACTAAATTACAAACTTCACTGTCAATCTCACCTAATTAGTAAACATACAAGTCCTAGTTGTCCATGACTGCATCCTCCATGCTGTCTTGCTAAGTCTGAATGAGAACTCCAAAACCTTTGGAGTGGCTGAAGAAATAAAACAGCAACTACAAGTCAAGGTATAGACAATGGTGGTACTCCAGAATGGGCAGTTGAAGCACAAAAAGTCAAGGTACGATTGCAATTGAACAGCCCTCTACCACATTCAAAACAGTACTTTCTCAGATAAGAGGCTAAAACCAGCATCTTACCCCTGATTAAGAAATTTCTCTAGTGGAGATTATTCAGACTTTGCAAATCAGTCTTTAACACTCGCATTCTATGGGTCCTTAAACCTGTCACCCAGGAACAGAGATTTGTACAATATTTGAACTTTACCAACAATGCAGTGGAGAACATCCACCCTGTGATGCCCAATCCCTACATGCTCTCGGTGAATATTACTGAGACATACACAAGGTCCACAGCTCTAGTCTTAAAGGATGCTTTCTATTGTATCCCATTAGAGAAGGAATTCCAGAAGTTCTTTACTTTTGAATGGAAGGATCCTGATACTCAAGTAAAACAACAATATTGTTTGACCATGTTGCTGTAAGGGATTAAGAATTCCCTCACCTTCTTCAGGCAAGGTCTGACTAGAACCCACAAGGATTACAGTTCAGGGAAGAACTGTTCCTTCAGTATATAGATAATAACCTGATCACCAGTAAGACTCAAGACACCTCAGATGAAAATACTGTAATAATGCTAAAGAAACTAGCTGAGAAAGGATATAAAGTGTCAGAAAAGAAAGTCCAGATCACATAAACTCATTTTAAATATCATGGCTTTGAACTATCAGAAGAGCATCGAGCTCTTTACCCAGCCTAAAGGAAGCCTTCTGCTGAGTGTCAGAGCCTAAGAGCAAAAAGGAACTCAGAGGGTTTCTTGTCATGGCCGGTTACTATACTATGTGGATACTACCCTTTGGACTTCTAGCCAAGCCACTGTGTGAAGCCTTTTAAGGGTGTGAGAAGGAGCCTCTGGTCTGGACACCAGAGTGTACACTTGCCTTGCAGGAGTTTAAATGACACTTCCTCTTGTCTCCAGCCTCGAGACTGCCTGACGCTATTAAAAATTTTGCATTTGTTTGTGTATGAGCTAAGGAATTGTGCTAAGAGTCCTGACCCAACCTTTGGAGGCAATACCAAGCCATTGGCCTGTTTATATAAGCAGTTGAATCCAGTGGCCAAAGGGTGGCCAGTTTGTTTAAGGGCTGTGGCAGCCACCTTTGATCAAGAAACTGAAAAGTTTACTTTGTGACAGCCTACAGTGATTTACATCCCCCACTATGTTCTAACATTGCTAGAAGAAACGTGGGGGACACTGGCTTACAATGGGAAGATTGAGCTAATACCAAGCTGCACTATGAGACAGTCCTAATGTTAAACTAAAAGCAACTGACACATTAAACCTAGCCACCCTCATGCTTGTACCCAACTACAAAAGAGAAAGACTATCTCCCAGACATAATTATGTTCGATTAAATGATGATGTTTATTCTATCTGACCAAGACTCATGAGCATGCAACATGCAACATGCAACATGCAACATGACATAGGCCTAGAACGTTTTGCAGATGGCAGATGTTTCATGGACCATGGGAAAGAGTGTGCCAGGTACATTATGTCACTTTTCATGAAACACTGGAAGCTGCAGGCCTGCCTGCTAGAACATTGCACAAAAGGTGGATTAATAGTCCTGATCCAAGTCTAAAAACTGTGTGGGAAAGAAAATTACCACCTACACCCTCAAGGTATGCCTTTGCCATATTGCATGTTCATGGAACTATATGAAATGAATGAGGACTGCTTACTCCTGCCAGTAAGGATATAAAACATGTTGACTTAATTCTTAAATTGTTATAAGCAGTTACATTTCCCAAGAAATTGGCAGTGATCCACTATAAATGACATCAAAACAGTCACACTAGTGAAGCTAAAGGCAATCAGTTGGCTGATCAAGCAGCAAAAACAACAGCTTAATGGCCTCCAAAGTAGTTAATAACTATAGATTTGCTAATAATCACCCTTTGATAGAGTCCAACCTCCAGCCATTCAGAAAGCCTAACAATACAGAAAAAGCCTTATCAAGGCCAAGGAATGGGCTAGTGAGTGATGATTCAGAAAATGGCGAAATCCTCCTTCCCAAGAATTTAGTAGAAACTATTGTCTTACACTTTCATGAGCAGATACATTATGGTTGAGAGACTATCTTCCAGTGGGTGTCCAAATTTTTACTTGGTCCTAACAAAGAACTATTTGTGAATGCCCAAGTTGCCACTTGTTCCAGAGTTGATCCTTAGACTAATCCTTTAACTTTGAACAAGGGAGTAGAATACTGGGGCCTGGGAGGAGAGGATTGGCAAATGACTGCACTGTAATGTCCAGAGCCCAGAAAGTTTCAGATATTTACTAGTGTTTGTGGACATCTTCACTGGATGGATACAAGCCTTCTACTGCTGAACAGAAAAAGTTCAAGAGGTAGTAAAGGTTTTGCTTAAAGAAATTCTTTCCAGATTTTGACTCCCTATCTCCATACAAAGCAACAATTGAGGAGTTTTCATCTCAAAAGCAACCAAGGATGTTTCTGGACTGTTAGCTATAGATTGATACTTACACTGTCCCTGGAGGCCTCACCGTACTGGAAAAACTGAGTGAATGAATCATACCTTGAATGAGGCCATGACTAAAATCTGTTTAGGAACTCATCTTAAGTGGGATAAAGCCTTGCCCATTAACCCTGCTGAGAATGAGAACTGCTCCCCAAAGAGGATTTAACTTAAGCCTTTACAAAATGATTTATGGAAGGCCATTTCTTAAAATGAGTACACAGGTAACATGTATGCTAGTCCTGAGTTATTCACAATCCAGTATGTGAAATCTCTGGGTGTGACCTTAAATGAGATCCAACATTTTGCTTCTAGCCATCTTAAATTCCTGCATGATATTATACCAGGACAGTGGGTGTGGCTTTGTGTCTGGAAAGTCATCAACCTGGACTGTCAGCTTAACCCCAAGTAGACTGGACACCACCTAATGTTACTCGTTACTCACTCTTCTCCTAAGTTAAAGGGAATTATGCCACATGTAGCAGTTTGATGTAGTTAAGAATTCCAAAAATAGATATTGGGTTATGTTTGTAAACTGGTCTGTACCTGGGCATGATTAAGTTATGATTAGGGCTTTGACTGGGTCATGTCAGTAGGGTGTTGGGATGCAGGCACTTTTATCTGGGTAGGGACTCAGATAAAAGACATGGCAAAGGCCAGAATTAGAGGTTTTTGATGGTGGAGTCTGATGCTGAAGTCTTAAGTTGTATCCCCAGGAAGTGAGTACACAGAGGTAAGAGAAAAAAGCCTTGGGAAGAGAAGAACCCAGGAAGCTTGAACCCTGGCAGACATCAGCAGCTGTCTTGTCGTAACACATGACAATCAATAGACCTTGGTGAGGGAAGTAACTTATGCTTTTTGGCCTGGTAACTGTAAGCTTCTATCCCAAATACATACACTTTCTAAAAGCCAACAGACTTCAGGTATTTTGCATCAGTGCCCCTTTAGTTGACTAATACACCATAGAGCCATCATACTAGAATGAAGAAACATGTGTTTCAGAGTGGATGCTCTCCTTCTCTGTGATGGAAGCCTGACACCCAAACTTAGCCAGTCACTGGGCTCTTTGTAGCCTACCAACTTCTGCAAATTTCTGGGTTGAACACCAATCAACAGTAACCCTAAGATGGATAAATTTCACCAGTGCCCCAAATAATGACTCCTCTTAGCAGGCAAAAGCCAGTGTGGTCATTGTTATATTTCCCAAGATTGGCAAAATGATCCTGAAAGGCCGTGGTGGGGATGGGGATAATTGGAGGAGCCCCAGTAGAAAAGGCTTTGCAAAGTCTTTTGGAGAGACTTCTTGCATAGGAAGAGGTGAAAGACCCTATTCTCACCTGTTTCCTTTTCTCCACTTCACATTGTCCCACTTAGGAAATAGCCAATCAAGGTAAAGAAGGGCCTGTAGCTGTAGTCAGTAATTGGGCACAGAATCTAGGTAACCACAAACAAGACTTTCCCATTCTTGCAGAGTCTCTATTTAGCAGTAAATTGGATTTAGCTAGATTTTAGCTCATTATAACAGCTCATTATAATTCTCCACTTCTGGGTGTCATTTTTTGAACATGTAATTTTGACCAAGTGTGTTATATCATGTAAAGCCAGAGCATGCATAGTTACAAATTCATCTGCAAACATCTTCACCTGTCAATCTCTCTTCCCCGCCACAAATTCCTCCCTTGACACAAGCCAATTCTGGAGGCAGAGTTGAGACTTACGTTCCTAGCTTCCACTGGCTAATAAAGCTCCTTTCCTTGACTGATCAACCTTGGTGTGGAATGCCATTCTCTTGCCAGGCAAAAGAACCAAGGGAACTTGTGAGGGTTTCCTACATAAGTAGCAGTGAAATAATGCTGGTAGAGTTGCAGAATCCTGGAGGGACTTTCTCTGAGGTACAGTGAAAAGAAAAGTTTTAAACCTGAATGGGGAACAGATATTGAGAGAAAACTTCTGGCAAATAAATCCCACTCCAAACCAAAGTTATCACTAGAAGAATTTGAAGCCTCTGGTCCACTCAGGATAACTTTAGTTACCAAACCAACTGGTTTGTCTTCTGAATAAATTAGTCTCCAAACTCCACATGAAATGTCTAGCGGAAAGATATGCCCATTTCCAAATATTGATATAATTTACATCAGTCTCTATTATCCTATACAAGCTATACAGCTTTTAACCAAACAAATATATTGCATATTAAAAATCAAGGGAAAGAGATATGTCAAGATAAAATAATCAGTAGAAACAAGTTCATATATACCTGGGATATTGTAACTGTTAGGGAATTTAAAATAACTATGATTAACATGTTAAAGGCTTTAGTGGAAAAGATGGCCAACATACACTGTAATATAAGCAATTTCAGCAAAGATGGAAATTGTAAGAATCAAATTTGGATGGAGAGAGGGAAAGATAGAGGGACATACGTACACACACAAACACACACACACAGACGGAGAAAGTGAGAGAGGAGGATTTTTTGTTTTATATGTAAAATCAGCAGGGCTGTAGAAATAGCAAAAATTAAGACAGGTCATTAAAAATTACTGAAATTTAAGTACAAAGAAAATAAAAGTCTAAAAAATATTCAGAAACAAGATTTTGAAGGCTTTAGGGCAATCCAAAATCCTATAATGAATGTGTAATTGAAATCCCAGGAGAAAAGAGAGGGAATGTTGTAGTATTCATATTTGAGGAAATAATTTTCAAGCATTTTTTCAAAATTAATGAACAGCCACCAAACGACAAATTCAAAAAGCTCAGGGACCACTAAACATGATACATACACAAAAGAAGCTCCTGAACATATCATGCTGAAACTACTAAAAAGTGATGACAAAGAGAAATCTTAAAGGAACCCAGAGACAAAGATACACAGTATATAAAAAACAAAGAAGATAATTTGAGGTGAGGCAGGCTGAAGTCTGGCTGGCAAGCATAGCCGCCCCAGTGGGGGATATGCGCAGCCCACCACTCGGGTGTAGGGCGGCTGGAACGGGTGAACTGCCTTCAGCCATGGAACGGGCGCACTGCCCTCGGCCCCGCCCAGGCAACCGACACCGGCTTGCTGATAGCCAGCAGGAGCTGCCTACGCTCACATCCCCCCTCCCGCACTGTCAAGCCGCAGCACAAGCCGCACCATAAAAGGCAAGGAACCAGTCCCTACCAATCACTCCCAGCCCCGTTCCCCTTTCCCGCCGGTGCCGCCCCTTCACCAACCTAGAATCTGCCTCTTCCCCCCCACCAACTGCTCGCCACTGCCAATCCAATCCGCCTTTGGCCACAGCCAATCAGTCCCCTGCTCACTCCCCCATAACCCTATATAAACACATGTACTTCCCTTAATAAATTAGACCCGCGTGCTCACCTCGTCTCCGTGGTGGCTTCTCCGCCGCGCGCCCTCCACGCCTGCGAGCCCCCGCAGGAGCCTAGGCCTCTCCTGCCCCGTCGTCCACCGGACAGGACATACCGACCGCAATAATTAGAGTGTACTTCTCAGAAACTATCCAAGATCAGAAGAAAACAGGGACATTTTTAAAGTACTGAAATAAAATGCCTGTTAGCCAAGAATTCTAAACTCAGTGAACATATTCTTCATAAATGAAAAGAAACAAATATTTATTGGACAAATAAGTGGAAAATTAATTGCCAAAATATGTGCATTATCAAAAATTATAAAGATGGTTCTTCAGACAAAATGAATATGATACCAGACAGAAACTAAGATTTACAGAAAAATTGAAGGACACTAGATTCAGATCAAATAAAATTTTATTTTCCTTTTTTTAGTTGCTCTAAAATATAGCTTTTTGTTTATAAATAAAATAGTATTAGTATTTTGTGTGTTTAAAGCACATATAAAATAAAAATGTGAAATATAAATAGCACAAAGGAGAGCAGGGAGAAATTGGTAAAATAATGATGTAAGGATTGTGTGAAGATGGCATCAGATTAGTCAGACAAGGTCAGCACTCTCACAAAAACAATGGAGAAAGAGCTAAAAACTGCCCGAGGATCCTGCTATGAGGGTCAGCAGACCAGGACAGTGTGTTACACTCCCAGAAGGGTGAGGGGACAGAGAGACCAATAACACGAAAAACCAACTGTGAGTTACTAAACCTCTGGGTAGCCAAAAAGGACTCCCCTTCCCCACCCCCAACATATCAAGCAAGGGTAAAACCCTTGGCTCATTGCAGCTAACTGAGAGGGGAGCACACTTCTTCCTCCCTTTCACCTGTTACAAAGGAAAAAGGAAGGGGAGTTGGGGGCTTTTATTCAGTGAATTCAGCCACCCACTGGAATCCACATTGAATCTCGGCTCTGGAGAACAAAACAAAGAAACACTGAGATACACCTCTGTGAAAAAGTGTGCCAATAAGCACCATCTGGGGGAAACGGACTTTGCCCAGTGGTTAGGGCATCCGTCTACCATATGGGAGGTCCGTGGTTCAAACCCCGGGCCTCCTTGACCTGTGCGGAGCTGGCCCATGCTCAGTGCTGATGCGCGCGAGGAGTGCCATGCCATGCAGGGGTGTCCCCCGCGTAGGGGAGCCCACGTGCAAGGAGTTCGCCCCGTAAGGGAGAGCCGCCCAGTGCGAAGGAAAGTGCAGCCTGCCCAGGAATGGCGCCGCCCACACTTCTCGTGCTGCTGATGACAACAGAAGAGGGCAAAGAAACAAGACGCAGCAAACAGACACAGAGAACAGACAACCGGGGGAGGGGGGGAATTAAATAAATAAATAAATCTTAAAAAAAAAATAAAATAAGCACCGTTTGCTAGCCAGTCTGGAAATTGCATGATCAAAAAGTGCACATAGTTCTCTATGTTCTCTGACTTAAGTAGGGAGAAATTCTGTACCTCATTAGTTTGTCACTGGCATGATTTTGATAATGTAAGCTGGGCAATTTTGAAGATAGTATAAATTGAGCCAAATATCAAAGAAGAGCTGTGAAAAGATAACAATAGGCAAGAGAGATTAGCCATCAGCATAAATTTGCCAACATACTTAGATGCCTAGACATCAGCAAAAAATTACAAGCCATTCTAGGAAACAGGAAGAGATGGTCTAACTAAAGGAACAATCCATATATCCTGAAGAGATACAGATTTAACAATTAATCAGTGATAATCACACAAATTTCCTAAATCAATTTACAGAATTGAAACAAAATATGACTAAAGCTATAAAGGATATTAAAAAAAACACTGGATGAGCACAAAGAACAATGTGAAAGTCTGTAAAGAAAATAACAGACTTATGAGAATGAATCATAAAATTAATGAAATGAAAAATTCATTAGAGGCACATAAGAGAAGATTTGAATTACTTGAAGATAGAATTAGTGATACTGAAGACAGAACATCTGAATTGGAAAAGACACAGAAAGAGGAAAGAAGGGAAAAAATGGAACAGGGTCTCAAGGAATTGAATGACAATGCAAAATACAAGAACATATGCATTTTCAGTGTCCCAGAAGAAGAAAATGGAAAATGGGCAGAAAGAATATTCAAAGAAATAATGACTGAAAACTTCCCTACCCTTATGAAAGACATAAATATCAATATCAAAAAAGGACAACACACCCCAAACAGACTAAATCTGAATGGACATACCCTGAGATACTTAATATTCAGAATGACAATTATCAGAGATAAAAAGAAGATTCTGAAAGCAGCAAAAGAAAAGAAAATCATCACATACAAGGGAACCTCAATATGATTAAGTGCCAACCTCTCATGAGAAACCATGGAGGAGAAAAGAAAATTGTAGGATGTATTTAAGGTACTGAAAGGGAAAAACTGCCCACCAAGAATTCTGTTACTGACACAGATGCTCCTTAAAAATGAAAGGGAGTTAAAAGTCTTCACAGACAAACAAGAACTGAGAGAATATGTTACTAAAAGATCAAAATTATAAGAAATACTAAAGGGAGTGCTGCAGCCTGAAAGGAAAAAATAATGGCAAGAGACTTGGAGAAGAATGTAGAAATGGAGATGATGAGAAAAGTTAAATTAAAGGGTAAAAGATAAAGGGTACAATATGACCACAGAAAACCAAAGTCAAAATGAATGAAGTAAGTAATACCTTTACAGTAATGTCATTGAATGTTAATGGCTTGAACTCTCTAATCAAAGGACATACACATTAATGAAGGGGGGTGGTAATAATGTAGGGAAGTATGGGGGGTAGTTTGGACATACAGGAATCCCTGATATTTTTATGTAAAATGTATGTAATTTAAAGTTCCTTTAAAAAGAAAGCCATAGAGTGATAGAATGGATTTTTAAAAAATGAGCTGCCTATAGTTATCTAGAAGAGACCCACCTCAAACATAAAGACACAATCAGGCTAAAAATGAAAGGTTGGAAAAAGATATTACATACAAATAATAAACATAAGACACCTGGAGTAGCAATACTAATATCAGTCAAAATAGATTTTAAATGCAAAACTTTTATAAGGGATGAAGAATATCTTTATGCATTTAGAAAGGGGCAATTTAAAAAGAAGACATAATTATACTAAATATTTATGCACTTAACCTCAGTGCTCCAATAAACATGAGACACACACTGGCAAAGTGGAAGGGAGAAATTAATTTTGAGGGCTTAGTGTTTTGGTCTGTTTTCTTTTATTAGGCTCTGCCTATGTACTAAAGAGATTCTTGCCACTAGTTTAGAGAAGGTAACAGGATGCCCAGGAAGGAAGTTTAATATTTTGTTGGTTATTGGGTGGGGTTTCACCCACTAAGTTAACACCCTATGACCACATTAACACATTCATATTCAATAGAGTTATGCTCCATTCTTTCCCCACACATTCTCCACAAATTCCTGCACCACTGACACTCTGCACCAGTGACTCTCCCCTGTCATAGTTGACAAAAGAACACTCCCACAATTCTATTCTCAACCACAGTCTTCTGTCTCCCCAGAGTTCAACTGTTCCTTCCTCCAGCCCTCTCCCTACCATAAGGATAGCCCAACCCTAGTGTGCTCACAGTCCAGCACTGTCTAACCCATTCGCATCACTGCACACCAACACCCACATCCACCTACAAACCTTCCCCATCCACCCTATTGTAGATTCTGCCCTGAATGAGCATAGGCTCACCATTTACTATTCCTTTTCTATCTCCTGGTACCGTATCTTCCAGACTGAGTGTGCTCAATATCTTTAGTTCATATCAGTGAGATCATGCAATATTTGTCCTTTAGTGACTGGCTTACTTCACTCAACATAAGGTCTTTGAGGTTCATTCATGTTGTTCCATGTTTCAAAACTTCTTCCCTTCTTACAGCTTAGTAATATTCCAATCCATACATATACCACGGTTTTTTTGTTTGTTTGTTTGTTTGTTTTTTGCTTACTAAGAATTTTATTATTTTTTTTGCCTTTATCTTTTTAATGTTACATTAAAAAAAAATGAGGTCCCCATATACCCCCACACCCCTCACCCCATTCCTTCCCCCATAACAACCTCCTCCATCATCATGAGACATTCATTGCACTTGGTGAATACATCTCTGAGCACGGCTGCACCTCATGGTCAATGGTCCACACCATAGCCCACACTGTCCCACAGTCCACCCAGTGGGCCATGGGAGGACATACAATATCCAGTAACTGTCCCTGCAGCACCACCCAGGACAACTCCAACACCCAAAAATGCCCCCACATCACATCTCTTCCTCCCACTCCCTACCCCCAGCAGCCACCACACCAATGCCACATTTTCTATGATTACTAATCACAATAGTTCATGAATAGAATTATCAGTAAGTCCACTCTAATTTATACTCTATTCCTTCATCCTGTGGACCTTAGAATGGTTGTGTCCACCAATGTTCATTCTGGCATTATTCACAATTGCCAAAAGTTGAAGCAACCCAAGTGTTTATCAATAGTAGAATAGATAAATAAAACGTGGTATAGAATGGTTGTCCAAGTTTTGTTTATCTATTCTACCACTGATGAACACTTGGGTTGCTTCAACTTTTGGCAAGTGTGAATAATGCCACAATGAACACTGGTGTGCATATATCTAACTGTTTGCATCCTGCTTTCAATTCTTCTGGGTATAATCCTAGTAGTGGGATTGCTGGATCAAATGGAAATTCTATACTTAGCTTCCTGAGGAAATAATAAATCATCCTCCACAGTAGCTGCACCATTCTGCATTCCTGCCAGCTGTGGATAAGTGTTCCTATTTCTCCACATCCTCTCCAACACTTGAAGTTTAGTGTGTGTGTTTTTTAATAGCAGCCAGTCTATAAAGTGAAGGATGATATCTCATTGTACTTTTGATTTGAATTTCCCTAACAGCTATTGATGTTGAGCATCTTTTTATGTGATATTTGGCCATTTGAATTTCCTCTTTGGAACATTGTCTATTCAAATCTCTTGCCCATTTATAAAATGGGTTATTTGTCTTTTTATTTTTGAGATTAAAGATTTCTTTATATATATTAGATATTAAACCCTTATCAGATAGGTGGTTCACAAATATTTTCTCCCATTGAGTAAGCTGCCTTTTCACTTTCTTAACAAACTCCTTGGAAGCACAAAAATTTTAAATTGTGATGATGTCCCATTTATCTATTTTTCTTTCATTGCTTGTGCTTTGGGTATAAAGTTTATGAAGGTATTTTGTACTACAATATCTCGTAGATGCTTTCCTTTATTATCTTCTAAGAGCCTTATATTTTTGGCTGTTATATTTAGATCTTTGCTCCATCTTGAGTTAATTTTTGTATAGGGCATAAGAAGGTGATCCTCTTTCATTCTTTTGGATATGGCTATCAAGTTCCCCAAGCACCATTTTTGAAGAGACTATTATGTCCCAGTTGAATGGGCTGGGCTTGATGGCCTTGTCAAATATCAGTTGGTCAAATATGTGAAGGTCTATATCTGAACTCTCAGTTCAGTTTTATTGGTCAGTATATCTACCCTTGTCCTAATACTATGCAGTTTGACCACTGTAGCTTTGTAGTGTGCTTTAAAGTCAGTTAACATGATTCCTCCAATTTCATTTTTCTTTTTCAATATGCTTTTGGCTATTTGGGATCCCTTACCCTTCCAAATAAATATGAAAATTGGCTTTTCCAGTTCAGTAAAAAATGCTGTTGGAACTTTTATTGGGATTGCATTGACTATGTAAATCAATTTATATTAGGATAGACATCCTGATGATATTTAGTCTTCCAATTCATGAACACGGAATAATCTTCCATTTATTTAGGTCTTCTTTGAGTTCCTTTGGCAATGTTGTGTAGTTTTCTGTGTAGAAGTCCTTCACATCCTTAGTTAATTTAATTCCTAGATATTTTAATCTTTTAGCTATTATTGCAAAAGGAATTTTTTAAATTACATCTTCAGATGGCTCATTATTAGTGTACAGAAAAACTAGTGATTTTTGCATGTTGGTCTTATATCATGCCACATTATTGAACCCATTAATCAGCTCTCAAAGCTTTGTTGTAGATTTTTCAGGACTTTCTATGTAAAGGATCATGTCATCTGCAAATAGTGAAAGTTTTTACCTCTTCCTTTCCAATTTGAATGACTTTTATTTCTTTTTCTTGCCTAAGTGCTCTATAAAGTACTTGTCTACAATGTTAAATATGAGTGGTGACAGTGGATATCCTTGTCTACTTCCAGATCTTAGAGGGAAAGTATTTCACCTTTCACTATTGAGTATGATGACAGCTGTTGGTTTTTTATACATACTCTTTATCATGTTGAGGAAAAATCCTTCAAATTCAATCTTTTGAAGTAATTTTTATCAGAAAAGGATTCAGTAATTTGTTAAATGCCTTTTCCACATTGCTAGAGATGATCATGAGATTTTTTTCCCTTCAATCTGTTAATGTGGTGTATTATGTTAATTGATGTTCTTATGTTGAACCATCCTGGCATACCTGAGATAAAACCCACTTGATCATGACTCAATTCAAGACATCATAAAAGGTGCTTTCTCACCAAAGTCAGCTACTATTGATCCTGGAATTGTTGCCATATGGTGAGTAGATGGGCACCAATATCTGAGAGGTCTCAGCCTTCCCCTCCACAATCTACCATGTCTTGTAGCTCAGCTACGCACAACCAGGCATAGGGTTTCTTTCCAGGCCTCCTATATCAGTCTTAGCTGTTCCACTCTTTTCCCAAGTTCAGCTGTTATATATAAGGCATTTAGAAGAGCTGGTCTCTTTTTGAGCTGCTCAGTGGACCCAGCCTCTTGGGGGCTTTTTGCTTAAGTAATTCTCTCTCTCACATTGCAGAATTAAATATGTCACCTCCCATTTTCATTTATCTGTCTCTGTGAGTCCATTTATATAAGACCCAGCAAGGGGGCTGAGACTCAACCTGACTTATACTTCATTAACATAGTCCAATCAAAAGCTCTAAAATGATTTTTTAAAAATTTCTCTCCCTTCCCCCAGTTGTCTGCTCTCTGGGTCCATTCACTGTGTTTTCTTCTGTGTCTGCTTGGATTCTTATTATTGGCATCAGGAATCTGTGTCTCTTTTTGTTGCATCATCTTGCTGTGTCAGCTCTCTGTGTGTGCAGCACCACTCCTGGGCAGGCTGCACTTTTTTTTTTTTTCTCACTGGGCGGCTCTCCTTATAGGGTGCACTCCTTGTGCATGGGGTTCTCCTATGTGGGGGACACCCCTGCATGGCATGGCACCCCTTGCATGCATCAGTACTGCATGTGGGCCAGCTCACCACATGGGTCAGGAGGCCCTGGGTTTGAACCCTGGACCTCCCTTGTGGTAGGCAGATGCTTTATCAGTTGAGCCAAATCCACTTCCCCCTAATACAATTTTATCAAGTGATCTAATCAAAGGAGTCTTAGCTGGATTTAATGCAATCAAATGCTATCATACCCAGAGGAACAGATTAGTTTACAAACATAATCTTTCTCTTTCTGTGATTCATAAAAATAATCTCAAACTGCCTCAGTGGCTATTCCAGTTCTCTGTTCTTCATTGATTTCCAGCTTTGTTCTGTTGTGGTCATAGAACATACTTTGCATAATTTCAGTCTTTCTAAATTCATTGAGACTTGTTCTATGACCTAGAATGTGGTTTATCCTGGATAATATATATCTTTCTGTTTGGGGGTTAATATTATATATAAATTCATTGGGTTTAGTTCCCCTAATACATTATTTGAGGTTTCTCTTTCTTTATTGAGCCTCTTATGAGATGTTCTGTCTAATGGTGATAATGGTGTATTGAAGTAACCCACATTTGTAAAGTAATCTGTTTCTCCCCTTAGGTTTGCCAGAATTTGCCTCAAGTATTTTGGGGCACCCTGGTTAGGTGCATAAGTATTTATGGTTGTTCTTTCTTTTTGGTAGAGCACCTATTTTATTAATATATAGTGTTCTTCTTTGTCTCTTACAACAGTTTTGCATATAAAATCTCTTTTGTCCAAGAATAGCATAACTACTCCTGTTCTTTTTTGGTTACTGTTTGCATGTAAAATCATTTTGCAATCTTTCACTTACAATCTGTGTCCCTGAGTGTAAGGTGAGTTTCTTGCAGACAGGATATAGATAGGTCATGTTTCCTTATCCTTTCTGCCAATCTGTGTCTTTTGATATGAGAGTTTAATCCACTAACATGCAATGTTATTATTGTAAAGGCAGAATTTATTTTAGCCATTTTTTCTTTAGGCATATATATATATCATATTTTATTTATATTGTTTTAGTTACTCATATCAATAATTCCTTTCTACATTATTCTCCAATCCTCTCTTGTTTTTGTCCTTTCACACTGCAAAACTCCCTTTAGTATTTCTTGAATGGCCAGATTTTTATTAACAAGCTCTCACAAATTTTGTTTATGAATATTTTAAACTCTCCCTACTCCCTACAATTTTTCTGGATACAGAATTCTGTTTTTTTTTTTTTCTTTTAGCACCTTAATTATGTTATACCACTTCCTTATTGCATCCATGCTTCAGGTGATAAATCAGCACTTAATCTTATTGAATTTCCCTTATAAAGATGGGCCTCTTAATTCTTGCTGCTTTCAGGATTCTGTCTTTTTCTTGAGCTTTTGACAATATGATAAGTATGTGTCTCGGAGTAGGTATACTAGGATTCATTTTTCTTGGAGTATGCTGGGCTTCCTGGACATGTATATCCATGTCCCTCATAAGAGTTGGGAATTGTTGGGCCATTATTTCCTTAAACACTCCCACTGTCCCATTTCCCTTGCCTTCTCCCTCCGGGATGCCCATAATGTATGTTTGTGTTTTGTGTGGCCATTCAATTTCCTGAGTTCCTGCTGACTTTTTTTTTTTTCCCTTCTGTTTTTGGTCTATCTATTCTACTATCTGTGCAATTTCAGAAGGTCTTTTTTTCAACATCATTATTTCCTCTGCCTTTTCAAATTGCTATTAGTTGTTTCTAGTATATTTGTAATCTGCATTGTGCCTTTCATCACTGCAAGATCTGTTATCTTTTCATATATGTTTATAATTTCTTCTGTATGTTACCCCAGTGTCTTCTTAATACCCTTTATCTCTTCTTTCATTTCTTTGAGGTGATTAAGGATATTTGTTGGGACTTCCATAATTAGCTGTCCCACATTTTGTACATGTCCTCCTGCTTTTATTTGTTCATTAGACTGGGCTGAGATATCCTGTTTCTTAGTATGGCTTGTAATTTTTTGCTGATGTCTAAGCATCTGTTTACCTTGATGGGCTTATACAGTTGGTTAGTTTCTCTTCCTAGTCTAGGATTTTCTTTGTTTGGCTTTGTATTAGGAGTCATTTTTATCACTTGATTCAACTTATTCTATATTCTTGTAGTTGCCCAGTTTCAATAGAAAATATATTAGATGAACAAAAAAAGGAAAGAAGAGAAAAAAGAAAAAGAAAGAAAAAATAAAAAAGGAAGAAAAAGAACAAAAAAAGAGACAAATATAAATAAGAGGAAAAAATAGTAAATAGCAAATAGGAATAAAAATTTTAAAAAGTGAAAGAATGACATAGGGAAAAATAAAATAATAAATAAAACACAAGGTAAGTAAGAAGAAAAGAAATACAAAATACAGGAAAGTACAGAAAGGAAGGATGAAAAGAAGAAGGAAAATGAAATAAAAAAATAAAAAAAATAAAGAGTAAAGAAAGAGAAAAGCAAAAAGAGGGTAAAATAATAATGAATAAATGATAAAATGGGAGGAAAATAAAAAGAAAAAAATGGAAAGAAGAAAGACAAGAGCAATGGAAAGAGAAGACAGAAAGGAAGAAAAACAGGGAAAGAAGGGAAAAAATAAGAAAGAGGAGAAAGAAAAAGCAAAAGGAAACCAAAATCTGGGTCTCCCTCTCAGACCACTAGGACTGGCTAGGCTCCTTCTCTCAGGCTGCCTGTTTTGCTCAAACAATCACCCCACAATCTCCCTCTCTACAAGTATCCAGGTGAAGAGAGGAAAGAGAGAGAGAGGGGGAAAAACAAAAACAGACCTCCCTCTCGTACCACCAATGACTTACTAGTCTACTACTCTGCAGCTGCTTGTACCTGCTAATCAATCATCTCACAGCCCGTCTCTCTTCCAGTACACAAATTAAGAAATAAAAGGGGGGAGGGGGGACGGAAGGAAATAGAAAAAAAGAGAGAGAAAATAATAGTTCCCATAGTTCTCCCTACTCTCTCCTTCTCTAAGCATACTAGGCACAGGTCCACTTGTAGAATAACTCCTCAGCAGTTCCCCTATTCCCCAAACCTGGTTGCATGGCTCCCACTCCACCAGGACTGGCTGGGAAGTTTTCCTTTCCTCTTGGGCTGACTGGTATGCTCCCTTCTTCTCCGGGGTCGGCTGGGTGACTCCCCTTTCCCAAGTGCCCAGCTGGGACCAACCCCTCTCAAGCCAAACTCTCCTATCACCCCTAAAAACAGCCTGGCTTCCTTTATGCCCAGCAAGCCTGCCTACCTTCCTGCACCTTCCAGAGAAAAGTGCAGCCTGTCACTATCTACTATCTTGTCCACTCAAGCCCTCAGTATTAATACTTGTACTTATGAAACTTACTCTAATAAAATTAGCTTAATAATATCTTAATAATAGCTTAATAATATCTATTGCCTAAGAATTACCTCCTGGAAACCTCCTTGTTATTCAAATGTGGTCTTCCTCTAAAGTAATTCAGCAAATAAACTCTCTACTTTACCCCACCCCAGCATGGAGCATGACTTCTGGGATAAGCCTCCCTGGCACTGAGAGATTAATACCAAGCACCAACCAGCAATTCATTTGGAAAAAGACCTTAAACTAAAGGGGGAAATATTAAATATGGATCCCAGTAGACTTATTCTTATTGTATTAATGGAAGAACTTGTAACAATGATATAAAGTCAGTGGTTAGCAGAGGTTCTGAGGGGAGGGAAAGGGAAGAAAATGTATAGCATGGGGCTTTTTGGGGACATTGGAATTGTTCTGAAAGATATTACAATGACAGATACAGGCCATTATATATTTTGTCAAAACTTATAAAATTGTACAGTACAAAGTGTAAACCATAATGTTAACTAGAGACATTGGTTAGTAGTAATGCCTCAATATTTGTTCTTCAGTTGTAACAAATTTACCACACTAATATTAATGCTATTAATAGAGAAAAATGTGTAAGGAGGAGGGGTTGGGGTATACAAGAATCCCCTATATTTTTTATATAGCTTTTCTATAACCTAAAACTTCTTTAAAAATAATGTTTATTGTATGAAAAGAAGTTTGGAAATTTGAAGTAGGATTGAGAATCCCAAGTGATTTTAATTTTGATTCATAAAAATATTCTCTGGGATCAAAACAACTATATCTAGGAATATGAGCAATTTACAAGTTTGGTTAATATTAAAAGAGCTAAATTCAAATAAATTGGCCATGATTTAAAATATTATCTATAAAAAGAAAACAGGAGAGTACTGCATTTATAGTATACAGAAGTCAAAATAATGATGTGTGTTGACGGCCATCAAACCCTAGCAATTGTAGGCTAAATGTTCATATTGTATGTGTCTCCACAAGTGTAATTGTCATATCATTTCCTATGGGTCAGGTACCATACATAGTACCTGCACTGAATTCTGAGCTTCAGATTTTAAGTGTGATATATTTAAGTTTGGGAAACACCCAGAAATATGTGAAAGGGTGACTGTGGAATCTCAAAATCTTTCATGAAAAGAGTGGTTGAAAGAATAACTGGGCATGTTTGGCCTACAAACAAATATTAACAAGGACACAGCTGCTCTAAATGCAATTATTCATTCAACAAATTTTTTTAATGATAACCACCTGACAGTCACTATTCTAGGCATTGGAGACATAGTTGTATCAAGAACAAGTTCCCTTAGCTGATGGATTTTATATTAAAATAGAAAAAGAGTAAAGAATAAACATATAAATGAACAAAATTCCAGGCAGTGATAAAATATAAGAAAATAAAACATTTATTTGACAGAATACAAAGGAAGGATGGCTCATTTAGATTGAGTGATCAGAGAATCAAACACCTACATTGAGCTGCGAATCACAAGAAACATGTCGTGTAAACACCAAAAGACATGGCATTCCAAGCAGAAGAGATATTAAAAGTAAAGGCCTTAGGCTGGGAGTGAACTTGATTTGTTTGAGAAACAAAAAGTTTGTATGTCTGTTATATCATAGAAGGAGATTCCATCAGAGAAGTAGGTAGGGACTTTGCAAGCAAAGGTAATGAGTATAGTGTTTATTCTAAATTCAATGGGAGATAGAAGCAGTTGGATGGGAATTAGGGAGAAAAGTAATCTGATTAATGATTCCTAAGGATTATTCTGTGTGGAAATGAATTGTAGGGGGTGTGGTACTTTAGGTGACCATACAATTTAATATTTAGCCTAACCCAGCAGAAAACTAGAACTATCCTTGGGAAATCAGTACATATAATTTCCATAGGCAACTCTTTTGTTTGTCTACTTGTTCTATTGTTTTCCTCTTCCTTTCTATTAAAATCCCAATATTGTTCAGGTATCCATCTCTCCTCCTGCAGCCCCAACTATCTCAGGTAACTTGCTTCACAATTGCTCAAGTATTTCTTATTTGTCTAAGGACTGATTTCTCCTAAGAACTGGCTCAGAATTGGGGTTCCGGCAAAGGAACCTCGGGGGAACATCTGGGATTTCTTTTAGAAGTGACTCTTTCCATTCTCTTGCATGTCATCACATTGGTGTATCATCTCACTCTCAGACTGAAGCTGACTCACAGAGGTTAGAAACAGATGATGTGAGGATTATCTCAAATCTGAGGATTAAGTGAAACTTGAAGCTTACCCTAGACTTTCAGTTTTTGATGAAAAAAATATCCTTATTATTTAAAGCAGATTAAGTTTTCTGTTATTTTAAATAAAAAGTAATACTTTTTTGAACAGTGGTAAAAAGTGCTACCAAGGAAATCCATTAGGAAACTATTGTACTAGACCAGGTAATGGTAAATGTGAATTGGATGAGGAAAGTGGAAGTGGAAATACAAAGAAGTAGATAGATGCAGGATGTATTTTGGACGTAATGACAAATGGTATTGAAGGAAACATAGATGACTATGAAGTTTTTATTTGTAAGCAGATCAGGCTTTACTGTAACATTGTTGAGACCGTTAGAACCAATCAGTCAGACAGATTTTGACTGAGCATGAATATTTTTAAAGCTGATTGTACTGGCAACCAGCTAAATGTTTAACAATTTTATCAGATGTCTTGTATCATTGAAATGTCCATCACTGAATATAATTTATATGAATCATGATCAAACTCTAAGGATAAAGTAGATGTGATTCTTTCAATAAGTAAATATGGGTTAGACAGTTGAGTTCTAAAATTCTTGCTCATATTGATAGTATAATTTAGACCACTACATGTTTTAATAAGGTAAAATAGCTACCAATTTTTTCATGTACCCAGATTCCAGTTCAGTTCTGACACAGGAAGAGCTTGGAAAGTTGTCACTTTCATCTTTACAACAAGAAAAATCAAGCTGAACAAACTGAAAATGAATGACAATTATTGCACCCATTTTGGAGCAGTTGCTATGTGGAATATGAAGGGAAAATAGGCTCAGGCACAACAAAAACTTTTAGTAAATGAAGGTGTTACTACTCATTCAGCACAAAGACTCCAAAAGAGCTGGGGGAAAATGTCCATCATGGTCAGTCTCTTGGGGAAGCCAAGTGTCAGGGCAGGATTAGTAGCTGGTAGCACTGCACATCCTGCTTCCCAGTAGAGGAAAGATCTGTGCTGCCAGAGGGCAGACTATTTATTCAATCCCAGGGTGAGGAGGCCCTGCCACTGGAGGTTCCCACCCTGATATAATTACTGGTCTCAAGGTTTAAGTTAAGATCAGGACTTTTCAAATTAGATCTAACATCTCCCCTGTTGGCAGAATGGAAAATACTGAAACAAACAGCACACAATGGAAAAAGGAGTGGAATATCAGTTAGGGTTGGGAGATGACCACTAGATGTGGCCCTGACTTCCCCAACAACCATCAGAGAACTGAGATTACAGGGAAAATCCAAAATCTGAGACAGGTAAATTCAAAGAGTCTGCTTACCTAAAGCAGAAACCGCTGGAGCAATAAACATGTAGAAAACAAAACAATAAATGGTAATTTGAACAAATTACTGAAAGCTGGATGAGGATTAGTTTGAAAATGAAAAACTCCTGGGTACTGCAAGCTTAAAGTGGGGGGCGGGGGGGGGGGGGCGAGGGCATTTTTTTTCATAGGTTTTATCCCCAGGAATCTCACAAGGTTCTCATGATTAAGAACAAGAATGATTCCCTTCCGGCTTTGACAGCAAAATGGAAAAAGTAACCATTTTGACATATGCTTAGACCATTTATATAAGAAAGGCTTATTCTCCAGGTAAAAAAAGACTTCAACAGAACTTAGTAGGAAGCATAAATTAAAATCTATAATTACTATGTAAAATAAGTTAAACAAAGAATACTTATTGGAAACGTTCAAGTTTCTGGATCAAAGCTGGAATTGATATTTTTCTCAATTTTCCAATATCTAGTTCAACAAATTTGTTTACTGAATTTCTCCTTTTATTTTTATAAAAATTTTGGAAATTACATACATTTGGTATTCTGCAAAATTCATATCAACTTTATTCATATTGGTATGAGGGTATCATTTAAAACTAGATAGGCAATTATATCCTTGTGCTGATTTTATTCTCTACTCTTCTGATATAAATTTTGGGTAAATATTAATTTTAGGGACTATCATTAATGCCTATCAACTATAAATTCAATAACTGAGATCATATTTTATGCAGCGAAATCATTTTTCACATTGAATTGTTAGTGACCAAAGGTTACAATAGGTAGAACTCAATCATAGAAATAGAACTGAAATTAAACATCTTAGCCTGAAGCAATTAGGTAATCATGCCAGGCTTGTAGTTTCTCATTTTTAAAAAGAGGGAAATAATATTTCATATACTTAATTTTACTTAACACTTTTTTATATAATGAAACAGTATACTAGACAGAAGGGAACACACAGGGAGATTAACCTGGAGATACACAGTGTCACCCTTAATTATGTAGCCAGTATTGATTAGTAAATGTGTACAAGGAAAGAAACTTCCAAAGGCTGAGTAATAAAACACCAGAAAGGATTAATGGAAACAGGATCTGGCACGCACACACAGTGCTATAAATTTTGCCTGTTTGCATCAGCCAGACTGTAAAAAAAGTCTCTAAAATCACAGGTCCTTGGGTAGAGTGGACAGGAAAATCTTACCTCAAAATGGGAAAAATTTGGCCCAAGACCGAGTCTGATCTGAATCCATCTAACAAATCATAAAAGCAAGACTTGAAAGGGTTAACTTTTTGAAGTAACTTAACTTCACAGAAATATTTCAAGAATATTTATAAGAATATAAAAATATCCAACATCTAATAGAGTACAATGTACACTTCTAAGAATCCAAAAAAAATATTACCAGGAACACAAAGAGACATGGAAATCCATAATTAGGAAAATTATCAATCAATTGAACCTGAACCAGAATTGACAGAGCTGTTAGATTGAACAGACAAAGATATTAAAACAAATGTCAAACTCTATTATATGTGTTTAAAAAGATAACACCTGGAAATACACCTGGAAGTTATTTTAAAAAGACCCAAATTGAACTTTTAGAGATGAATAGTACCATGTATAAAAATAAATATACACTGAATGGTAAAAACAGCAAATAGGCATCATAGAAAAAACATTAGTGAACTAGAAGACATAGCAATATCAAAAATAGAACCAGAGTGAAAGGAATTTCTGAAAAATGACAAGAGCAACAGTGGGTTGTGGAATAACTTCAAGTAGCCTAAAATATATGTAATTAGAGTCCACCAAGTAAGGAGTCATCAGAAAAACACTAAAAAGTAATGACTGGAATTTTGCAAATGTTATCAAAGTTAAAAACTCACAGCAGCAAGAAACATAAAAAAACAAAGCCTAAAGAAACATGAGGAATTCCCCCCAAAAGCATAATCAAATTGCTTAAAATCAGTGATAAAGGATATATATTAAAAGCAGCCAGAGAAAAAAGACACTTTATATATGTAGAAAAATGTATCGGATACAAGCAAAATGACAGTGGATCAACATCTTTAAAGCACTGGGAAAAAACAAACAAACTGTCAACCAGGACTCCTTTGAAAATATCATTCAAAAGTGAAGGTGAAAGAAACATTTTTCAGACCTCCAAAAGCTGAAAGAATTCATCACCAACAGACCAGAACTATAAAAAATGTTACAGGTAATTTTTGAAGCAGAAAGAAAATGATGCTTGATGGAAATACAGATTTACACAAATGAATAATAACACTAATTATGTAAAAAAGATTTATAACATTTGCTTAATACTTAAAGCCATTAAAATAATTAGCTGTGAAAACAGAAATTATTTATGTGTATGTTTTATAATACATGTATGAGCAAAATGTATGAGAGCAATATACAGGTGAGGATGAAATAAACTTAAGTTTCTTATGCAACACAAAAAATGTGTAGGACTACTTGAAGATAGACTGAGAAGTTAATGATGCATACTACATACTCTATAGCAATCTTAAAACAGGCAAAAAAATAAAAAAGAGTTATAAGTAATAAACCAAAAGCAGAGTTAAAATGTAATCATACAAAACTGCTCAATTTTTAAAAAGTGTAAAAAAAAAAAGAGGGGATAAAAAACATTGGGACAAATAGGAAACAAATAGCAATATGATATACTCAAAGCCTAACCATATAAATATTGTTGTTAAATATGCAAAGTTTAAACACTTAAATAGGAAATTTTAAAGTATGGAAAAGGTTATGTCATGCTAAAACTAGTGAAAATCAAGTAGGAGGGACAATACAGATAAAGTATATTTAAGAGCAAAGAATATTATCAAGTATAAGAAAGCCAGTTTCATAATGATAATGGAGATATCATTATCATTATGTATCACCAAGGACATATTACAACACTAAATGTTTATGCTTCAAATAATAGACTTTCAAAATAAATGAAGAAGAAAAAAAAACGACCTATTTAACTATTATGCAACACTTCACCCAGCAGTAGTGGAAGATAAATTATTTTTAGTATACATGAAATATTTACTAAGATACACCATATATATTGTAGGTCAAAATGTGAATCTCAATGAATGTGAAAGGATTTAAGTCATGTAGACTATTTTCTCTAAGCACGATAACATTAAATTACACATCAATTACATCAAGATACATATAAATCCCCAAATATTTCAAAAGAAATAACATACTTCTAAATAATCCAAAAGTCAAAAAAGAAATCAAAACTGAAAAAATTAGGAAACATTTTTAACTGAAGGAAAATAATACAACATTCAGAATTTGTGGTATGTCACTACAGCAGTAATTAAGAGAAAACATAGCACTGAACATCAGTATTAAAAATAAAAAAGTCTCAGATGAAGGAGTTCATCTTCTACCTTAAGAAACAAGAAAAAGAAATGTAAATTAAACCAAAAGTAAACAATATCAAGAAAATAATAAAGATAAAATGAATGTCAATGTAACAGAAAAGCTTGAAATCAAAGCTGGCTGTTTAAGAACATTAAAGCAATTGATAAAGCCAGGCTGATCAGGAAAAAAAGAAAAGAAAACCATAAATAACAAATATCAGAAATATAACAAGTAATTATAAAGATATTAAATTATAATAAGGGAATATTATAAATATATTAAGTATAGCTCCAAAAGACCTGCTTCAGCTCAGTGCCTTTGAGATAGTCTATGGGTGACTTTTTCTCACCCAGGACCTGGTACTAGATCAGGAGACCAAGGAATACACCAAATATTTTATAAACCTAGAAAAACTCAATAAATCATCTACTAGCTCAGGAACAAAATCCTCCCCTAGCCCCAACCATGAGTTACCTCTACCTAAATTTAAACTAGAAGACCAAATTCCAATAAAAATCTGGCAGAACAAGCATAACTCCCAATTAAAGCCAAAATGGAAGCGACCTTACACTGTGGTTCTGATTACTCCCACAGTTTTTAAGGTCAAAGGAATTGCCAGCTGGGTGTACTTATCGTAAGTGACTGCCAACTCATCAGAAGCCTGATGAGACATTCAAGTGCCAGCCATTGGACAACATGAAATTTCTCTTCAAGAAACAAAATTAAGTAGTGTCTATATCAAAGCTAGTACATAAATTGTGTGCTATTACCTCTAACTCTATCCCAAATGAAGCTTCATGTAGTCTGCCACATCATCCTATTGATGGGGTGGGGCAGAGGTGCAAGCTAAACACCTCTTAAAAAATTTTGTCCAAAAAGCTGCTCACTTAGCAAATAAATCCTTGTGTTAACTTTGTGTGTCCTAACTGGAAACATCCATGGCCTGGTCACCTGCTGCAAAGCACTGGGCAACTGCTAATCTCACAGTCCAATGCAAGGACAGAACACAGACAACTCATCAGTCAGCTTTTCACAACACTCTGAACTAGTAGGATCACTATCTCACTCCTTTTATTGGACCTCTATACAATTCAGTTACACCTCTTCCCCACCTGTATCTACTCCATTGCCTCCCAATACTCCTCCTCCCCTCCTTTCCTGGGTCAATTTAATTTTACCTCTTGTAATAGTTAAGTATGCTGATCGCTTGTCCCCAAGTTTGGGGGCCAGACGTCTACCTAATACAGTACCCCATCAACAACATAATTCTTACCAAGACCCAAGATCCACTCAAGGCTCAGCAGCCTAGGGGAGGAATAGTAAGGGACTCAAACACTACCCAGTACTCTTGACATCCTGCTAGTTCTTTTTATTCTATACTTCTAAACACAACTTATGCCGACCAAAACACAACACCAAAGATGCTGTGGGTGTGTCATAAACTAGACCCCTATGGCCTGGGAGGAGAAGTCAACCTTGTCTGGGACACCCAGAGAAGTATCCTATTTCAAAGTCCAAGGCCTAATGGGTATATGTCAGTACTGTCTGCTAGCAGGTTAATCAGTGAGCTGGTAACTGTAAGCTCTGAAGAAGTCTTCAGTTCACCAGTAACTAATTTCACATTTGCTGCTACGTTTTCTTTCTTTGCAGAGAAAAGCCTTACCTCTCCTTGCCTCCTGTTTGGACCAGCTTATGCTACTATCATATATCAAACCCTGTCTACCAAGATCCTGAAAACTTCACTGTGCTTTTTCCTTTGTTTACTCACTATACAATAACTAATAGGGCCATCCCTTTACTAGCTGTTCTAAGCATAACCATTGCCATGGGAACTGGGGTTGGCAGTTTATAACAAATCCAGCAGGTCTACCATAATCTGTCCCTAGAGTTAACCAAAAATGTAGAAAAAACTAGCCATACCTTAGAAACCCATAGACAGCAAATAGATTCCCATGCTGCTGTGGTGCTGCAAAATTGCAGAGCTCTTAACATGTGAACAGCAGCATAGAAAGCAACCTCCCTGTTCCTAAAGGAATACTCTTTCTATGCAAATTTCTCTATAATAGTACTAGATAGCATTTGAAACCTACAAGATGAAGTCCATAAACTTCAAGAAGATGCAGCCTCTGGAGGCACCTGCACTTTCTCACTTTTATGGTCCAGTATGCCATGGCTGGTGCTCTTTATGGACCTGCTTACCACCATCATTTTTTATCCTTTTAGTGGGACCAGATGAATTCAAAATTCTAAGTTTATTTCTTGCAGAATCAACACTTTTCAGAACAAGGTATTGGTAATGTGTGTGTGTGTGTGGGGGGGAAGTTCATCAATTTCTATCCATAGTGCCCAACCCACCTTCCTGCAACCTCAATAGAATAGACAGAGTTTCACACCCTGCCAGGCAGGGACTATTGCCCCTAACCAGCATGGAGCGTTCAGCCAACAGAAATTAGATTGTTGGGCACTCCAGAGGGTCCATCCCCTCCCTGGGAGGGGAGGGCACCAGTGCTATATCAATCTACCTGGGCAACTGCAGTCATTTTGGACCCACATAGCATAGATTGTTGTCTGCATCTGCAGCTCCATCCTTGTCCTAAGTAGGGGAGAAAGGGATGTGAAGCTTCATTAATCTCTTCAGGCCACTATAGATGTTCTTTACCTTGAGGACTTAGTATATTAAATGTGACTGTTGCTCTGTCCTTTCCCTGGCAGAGGAGAAAGGTGGGAAAAGCTTCATCAGTTCCTGGGACAATGCAGGCAGCTTCAGCCTACACAGCTTGTAGTAACAACTACATCCTCAGCTCTTACCACCCAACCAGCAAGGAAGAAAGGGCAAGAAAGTGCTAAACTAAAGAGAGAAACTGTGCCCAGAATATGTACATCTAGTAAGCTAGATGCAAAGACAACAACATAAAATTACAATCCATACCAAGAAACAGGAAGATATGAAGATATGGCCCAATTAAAGGAATGAGATATGCCTCCAGATGACATAAAGGAGTTGAGAAAATTAATTAAAGACATTCAAGCAAATCTCATAAATAAATTCAATGAAATGGTTAAAGAGATTAAGGATATTAAGAAGGCATTGGGTGAGCACAAAGAAGAATTTGAAAGCATACGTAGACAAATAGCATATTTTGTGGGAATGAAAATCACAATAAATGAAATTAAAAATGCACTGGAGTCATATATCAGGAGATTTGGGGAGGCAGAAGAAAGGATCAGTGAGCTTGAAGACATGGACTCCAAAATCAAACATACAAAAAAACAGATGAAGAAAAGAATGGAAAAAATTAAAAAGAACCTCAGGGATCTAAATGATAGCAAGGGATGTGAAAACATACATGACATAGGTGTCCCAGAAGGAGAAGTGAAAAGGGGCAGAAGGACCTATATATCCATGTCCAAGAAGCACAACATACTCTCATCTCAACAGACCGATTCTGAGATGGATACTAAACAGAATGTCAAATGCCAAAGACAATGAGAGAATTCTGAGAGCAGCAAGAAAATAGTGATGCATAGAATATAAGGGATACTCAATAATATTAAGTGCCAAATTCTCATCAGAAACCATGGAGGCAAGAAAGCACTGGGATGACATATTCATGTTACTGCATGAAAAAAAAATTGCCAGTCAAGAGTCTTATATCTGACATGATTGTCTTTCAAATATGAGGGCAAGCTTAGAGTATTCACAGAAAATAGAAACTGAGAGAGTTTGTAACCAAGAGATCCACTTTGCAGGAAATAATAAAGAGAGAGCTATAGCCTGAAATGAAAAGATAGGTGAGAGAGGCTTGGGAGAGAATCTATAAATGAAAGTTTATATCAGTAAAAGTGTAAAAAGAGTAATGAAAATAAAATGTGATGGATAAAACCCAAAGGTCAAAATGGGTGAAATAAGAAATGCCTTTACATTAATAACATTGAATGTTAATGGATTAACCTCTCCAATCAAAAGACACAGATTGAATGGATAAGGAAATATGAGTCATCTATACCCTGTCTGCAAGAGATTCACCTTAGACTGAAGGATAATAATAGATTGAAAGTGAAAGCCGGAAAAAGATATTCCATGCATGCAGTAACCAAAAAATAGCTGGAGTAGCTATACTTCTATCAGAAGAAATAGATTTTAAAAGCAAAATTTTTATTAGAATCAAAGAGGGAAATTGCATATTAATAAAAGGGGCAAATCATTGGGAAGAAATAACAATCATAAATATATATGTACCTAACCAGTATGACCCAAGATCATGAAGCAATCACTGGAAATACTGAAGGGAGAAATAGATATCTCTACAAAATGATTTGGAGATTTCAATACACCACACTCAGCATTAGACAGAACATCTGGGCAGAGGATCAATAAAGAAAGTGAGAGCTTTAAATAATTTGATAAAGGGACTAAAGTTGATAGACACATAGAGAACTCCCAAACAGCAGGATACACATTCTTTTCAAGTGGTCTTGGATCTTTCTCCAGGATAGACCATATGTTGAGTTACAAAGCAGATCTCAGTAAATTCAATGAGACTGAGATTATACAAAGCACTTTCTCTGATCATAATGGAATAAACTTGGAAATCAACAAGAGGTAGACAAAGGGAAAATTCACAAATATATGGAGATTAAACAACACACATTTAAGTGATCAGTGGGTCAAAGAAGAAATTGCAAGAGAAATCAATAAACATCTCAAGACTAATGAAAATGAAAACACAACATATCAGAACCTATGGAATACAGCAAAGGCAGTGCTGAGAGAGAAATTTATAACCCTCAATGATTACACTAAAAAAGAATGGAGGTCAAAGTTCTAACTGAACACCTGAGGGAAATAGAAAAAGAACAGAAAACTAATCCCAAACCAAGCCAAAGGAAAGAAATAGAAAAGATCAGAGCAGAAATAAATGAAATCCATAACAAAAAAATCAATTGAGAGAATTAACAAAAATAAAAGTTGGTTCTTTGTGAAGATCAACAAAATTGACAAATCCTTAGCTAGATTGAAAAAGAACAAAAGAGAAAAGATGCAAATCAATAAAATAAAAAATCAATATGGGGACATTATTATTGGCCCCATAGAAATAAAAGATATCATAAGAGGATACTATGAACAATTGTATACCAATAAACTAGACAATATAGATGAAATGGAAAAATTCTAGGAACATAGGAACAACCTACATTGGCCCTAGAAAAAAATAGAAGACCTCAACAAACCAATCACAAGTAAAGAGATTGGAACAGTCATCAAACAACTTCTCAAAATGAAAAGCCCCAGGACCAGATGGCTTCACAGGTAAGTTCCACAAAGCATTCAGTAATTTAATACCAATCTTAATCAAACTCTTCCAAAAATTGAACAAGAGGGAATGCTACCAAACTCATTCTATGAAGCCAATATCACTGTAATACCAAAGCTACATAAAGATATTTTAAAAATGAAAAATTATAGCTCCATTTCCTAATGAATATGGATGCAAAAATCCTGAACAAAATACATTCTCATAGAAACCAAAAACAAATTAAAAGAATTATTCATCATGATCAAATGGGTTTTATACCAGGCATTCAAGTATGGTTAAACACAAGAAAATCAATCAGTGTAGTACACCACATTAATTAATCAAAGAAAAAAAATCACATGATCCTACTGATTGATACAGAAAGGCATTGGACAAAATAAAGCATCATTTCTTGAAAAAATACTACAAAAGTCAGGAATTGAAGGAAACTTTCTCAACATGATAGAGATCATATATGAAAAACCCACACTAACAATGTACTCTATAGTGAAAGAAAAAAAAATTTTCCCGTTGAGCTCAGGGACAAAATAAAGATGCACAGTGTTACCACTGTTGTTCAATATAGTGCTAGAGGTTTTAGATAAAGCAATCAGGCAAGAAAAAGAAATATAAGGCATCCAAATTGGAAAGGAAGAATTAAAACTTTCACTATTTGTAGATGACATGATACTATACCTAGAAAGTCCTGAAAAATCTACATCAGAGCTGCATGAGTTAATAACAATTTCAGTAGAGTGTCAGGGTACATGTTCAATATGCAAAAATCAGTGTTGTTTCTATACACTATTAATGTGCAGTCTAGGGAGGAAGTCAGGAAAAAAATGCCATTTACAATAGTGACTAAAAGAATCAAATATTTAGGAATAAATGCAACCAAAGATATAGGCAATAATATTCAGAAAACTAAAATGCATTGCTTAAAGAAATTTTTAAAAAGACCTAAATAATTGGAAGAACATTCCCTGCTCATGGATTAAAAGAATAAATATCATTAAGAGGTCATTTCTACCCAAATTGATATGCAAATTCATTGCAATCCTGATAAAAATTCCACCAGCATTTTTTTAAGTGGAAAACACAATTATAAAATTATTTGGAATGATAAGAGGTCCTGAATAGTTGGAAACATAAAGTAAAAGTCATGTTGAAGGACTCTCACTTCTGGACTTAAAATCATATAACCTTGCTACAAAGGTAAAAATTGCATGATACTGGCATAAAGATAGACACACAGGCCAATGGAACAAAACTGATGGTTCAGAAACAGACCCTCAAATGTATGGTTGAGTGATTATTGACAAGCATGTCAAACCCACCTTGGTAGAATAGTCTATTAAACAAATGATGCTTGGAGAACTGAATATCCATATCCAAAAGAAAGAAAGAGGACCTCTATCTCACACCTCATACAAAAATTAACTCAAAAAGGATCAAAGACCTAAATGTAAAAACAAGAACCATTAACCTCTTTTTTATTCAGCTGATGCAAAATACCAGAAATCTCTTGGCTTTGATGAAGGGTATTTATCTAGGGTAGAAGATCATAGTTACCAGACCAAAAAGAATAAGTTACTTCCCTCACTAAAGTCTATTGCCATGTCTTGGGGCAAGAGGGCTGCTGATGTAGGTCAAGAGTTCAGGCTTCTTGGGTTCCTCTCTTCCCAAGCCTCTTTTTCTCTCTGGACTTAGCTACTGTGCTTTCTCTATTAGGCCAGCTGTAGACTATCAGGCAATTGGCTCTGTCTGTCTCCCAGGGCTTCTGCTATGACTAAGGAGCCACCTCTATTCATCTGTATTCTTCTCCAGTGTGTTCACTTTCTGGGCTCCAGCTCAAAAACTCCCAACTCTGTCCTTTGCCATATCCTTTCCCTATAAGTCCCTGCCACTACTGACATGTCCCAAAGTGCTAATCATAATTTAATCAATTAAAATGATACCTCTGACAGAGAAGTTTACAAACATAATCCAATAACTGTTTTTGGAATTCATAAACAATGCCAAACTGTTAAAAGCTCCTAGATGAAAATGTAGGAAAACATTTTCAAGAACCTGGTGGTAGGTGGTAATTTCTCAAATCTTACATATAAAGCATGAACAATGAAAGAAAATATGGATAAATGGGACCTTCTCAAACTGAATCTCTTTTCTGATTCAAAGAACTTTGTCAAGAAGGTGAAAAGGCAGCCCACTCAATGGAAGAAAATATTTGGAGACCACATATCTGATAAAGGATTAATTTCTATTCTATATAAGGAAAATAAACCACTCAAAAATAAAAGAGCAAAAGACTTAAATAGACATTTCTCCAAAGATGAAATACAAATGGCCAAAAAGCACATGAAAAAATGTTTAATATCACTACCTATTAGGGAAATGCAAATCAAAACAATGAGATATCATCTCACACTGTATAGAATAGCCACTATTTTTTTAAAAATGAAAAGAAAGCAATAAGTGCTGGAGAGGATGTGGTGAAATGGAAAGAGTGATGTGAACAAACATTTCACTCTGGTATTGATATCATTTATGCACAATTGCCAAAATATAGAAAAACCCAAGTATCCATCAACCAAAGAATGGATAAACAAAATGCAGTATATACGTAACGATGGAATACTCTGCTGCAGTAAGAAGTGAAATTGGGACACACGTGATAAATCTTGAAAACATTATGCTAAGTGAAATAATTCAGTCACAAAAGGACAAATATTGCATGGTCTCACTAATAAATTAAATATGAAGAATAAATGCATGAAGTTAAAACCGAGAGGATAGGTTATTAGGAGAAAAGAGGAGTGCTGTGAAGGAGTACTGATGCTTATTGTGTGTAGTTTTAACTAACTTGACTGTAAAGAGTGGAAATGAATGGACTTGATGGTAATGCATTTTAGTGAGTAACGGATGGTTTATAAATGTGATTATGCCTAAAAAGCATATCTAGGGATGTAAATGTCAGTTGAAAGAAAGCTAGAGAATAATCTAGGGACTGAATAACACCGTGAACCCAGAGATGGATGACAATTGTGGTTAATACTACAAATGCATGAATGTCCTTCTGCGAACTAGAATGATGTAAGCCACTATTGCAGGGTGGTAGGGATGTGGAAAAGCAGGGGGAAATGCCATTAATCTAATATACAGACTATTGTTAACAGCTGTACTGTGTTAATAATAGGGGGTGTGGAAAAATACACCAAATGTACCCTATGGACCATAGTTAGTGGTAATAATCTGATGATAGTATCTCAAAATCTGTAACAAATGTTCCACAACCCTATGGTGTGTTGGTGAAGTATTGTTGTATGGGAATTCTACAGTTGTGCATGACTATTATGTAAGTTCACAACTTCTTCAATAAAAAATATATTTTAAAACAATCACAAAACAAGAAAAAAATCAAGGTACCTAGAAGCAAAAAAAAAAAATCATAGGAGATTCCCATCAAACCCCCATCCTCCTCTCACATTTTCACCTATTAAAACATCTTTCATTAGTGTGGTACATTTGTTGCAGATGATAAATAAATATTGAAGCATTGCTACTAACCATTGTCTATAGTTTACATTATGGCTTATCCTTTGCATTGCACAATTTTAAAGGCTTTGAGAAAATGTAAAATGGCTTGTATCCATCATTGCAATATCATTCAGAACAATCCAAAAGTCCCCAAATGCCCCATGTTATCTATTCTTCTCTCTCCCTTCCCTCAGAAACTCTGGTGACCACTGTCTTTATATCAATGTTGCACGTTCTTCTATTACTATAATAATAATGTCTACTTTGTTCCATAGTTGCATTCCCCCTTATATTTGTTCATTCCTTAATCTTGAAGATTTGGGGATGGTAGTGCCCACACTGCTTCTTATTGGGAGGGGACTTAGATCCCATGGGGCAGGTGGATGGTACTCTCTTGCTTGCAGTTGTAGACACTTTCTGTTTTTTGGGATGGGCATTGTCTATCATCCTTTTGTTAGTTGTCCTCGGTAAGTCTGATGAATTGGAGAATAGGTGTTGGCTGTACTCTCCTGAGATTCAAAGCTCAATTGGCATATGAACAGACTGAAGATTTAAGCCTTGGGAACATATATTTAATGGATATAATGCTAATTATAGGTGCAAATAAAATGGGCAGAAGAACCACATATAGGAAAATTATAAATGAGTACAACTCTGTTACTTTGGGGAGATAGGTTAATATATATTCCAAGTTGAGGCCTAATGATGGAGTATAAATTTCCTGGAGTTGTCTGCCCTGCTTATAGTGTCCATATATCTCTAGAGCCCTCAGAAGCATTCCTGCTTGAGGCATGGTTAACTGTGGCAGTCAGTGAGATCCTCCTGAGATGTGCATAAATGTAACCTCTGGAATGACCTAACAACTTACTTTGAAATTTCTTAGCTATAAAAATTCATTTGTATTTACTATTTTCCCTTTTTTATCAAGGTCTTTTCCCAAATGCATTACTAGCTGGTACTTGGTAGTAATCCTTCCTGCTACATTCTCAAACAGAGGACCAAGAATCTCTTGAGTACATAGGTAATGCCTAATAAAAGAAAACAGACTATTATGTCAAGCCCTCAATTTTAACGTATGTAATTATGAATCTTATTCTTGAAAAACTGAATCTTAGTGGTTATCATAGGTTCCAAGGGGAGGTGGAAGGATGCATAGATGGAACATAGGGCATTTTTAGGATCCATTATATATAAATTCTGATAAAAAATGGAAGAAGAGAGAACACTTTTAACTCACCCTATGAAGGCACTATTCTGATACCAAAGCCATATGAAGACATTACTAGAGAAACAAACTATAGGATAATATCACTCATGCACATAGATGCCAAAATTCTAAGTATTTTTTTAAAAATTATATGCAATAATACGCACACATATATAAATACAATGAAATATAATACACCATGACCAAATGTAGTTTATTCAAGGAATAGAAAGTTGATAATTCACCTTGTTAAAAATCTGAAAGGAAAACATAATCATGTCAATAGATGCAGAAAAAAAAATTCAACACAACTCACCATCCATTCTTGGTGGGCTCAGTAAATGCAGATTAGAAGGTATTTTCTTCTAAAGATAAAGAACATGTATGAAAAACTACTAACAATATCATGTTTGTTAAAATATTGAATACTTTTCCCTAAGATCAGGAAAAGTTCTAGGATGTCCATTCTTACCACTTCTATTCATGTTTGTACTGGATGCTCTAAATTTGAAATCAGTCAGGGAAAAGAAATAAAAAGAATACACACTGGAAGTAAAGAAGTAAAACTCATTTTTTTGCAGACAACACAACTGTCTATTTAGAAAATACGATGAAATTTTACCAAGCTGCTAGAAATAGGTAAGTTTAACAACATTACAAATAACAAGATCAATATACAAACATAAATTGTATTCTTACATAATATCAATAAACAAAGGGGAATTGAAAATAGCAACTTAATATCATTTATAATAGTATCAAAATACAAAGTAAGGATTAATATGATAAATGTTGTTAAAGACCTGCACACTGAAAACTATAAAATACTATGGAAAAAAATAAAGAAAATCTAAATAATTGGAGACATAGAACACATACATGTGTTGAAAGAACACATATCATTATGATGTCAAATCTCCCAAATGATCTATATATTCAACACAGTCCTAAATATAATCCAATCAGCCATTTTGTGGAAATTGACAAACTGATTCTAAATTCATAGGAAAGTGAAAAGCACCCAGAATAAACAAAACAACTTTAAAGAAAAAGTTGGAAAATAGCAGTACTTATTTTAAAGATTATTATAAACCTGCAGTAATGAAAACAGTGTGGTAATGGAGAAAAGGTGGAAATATAAATCAAGGGGACAGAATAGAGAATCCATGAATAAATCAATGCGTAGAAGGACAACCAATTTTTAATAAAGCTGCAAAAGAAATATGGTTGAGAATGAATATGCATAAAACTAAATTTTATATATTCTTATACCTTATCCAAAATTAATTAAAATGGATATAATCTAAATACAAATTAAAAATTATAAAACCTCTATTAAAAATATAGGAGAAAACTTTTGTGATCTTGACTTTGTCAAAATTTCTTAAACATGACACCAAAGTATGATCTATCAAAGAACAAAAAAAATTACTTCCTTAAAATTAAAAGCTTTTGCTTTTTGAAAATCACTGATAATAGAATGAGAATACAAGTCATACAGTGGTAGAAAATATTTGTAAATTATATATTTGTTAAAGAAATTATATCCAGATTATATAAAAAATATATATGAAGTGGTGTCAACATCATTAGTCAATTAAGACACTAAGCAACAAGTGGTTGGTACAGAAGTGAATGAACTAGGACTCTCATATTCTGCTAATGGAAAGGTAGAAGAGTATTACCATTTTGGAAAATATTTTGACAGTTTCTTTTATTATTGCTTTTCTTTATTAGAGAAATTGTGAACTACAGAAAAATTATGCATAAAATACAGAATTCCCTTATTTCACCCTATTGTTAATACCCTGCTTTGGTGTGGAACATCTGTTATAATTGAGAGCATATTTTTATAACTGTATTATTAACTATAGTACATGGTTTAATTTAAGGTTCATTGTGTAGTTTCATTCCATTGATTAAAAAAAAATATTCTATTACCATATATACAACCTAACATTCACCTTTTAACCACATTCAGCTATATATATATAAGTGCCATTAATTATATTCACAATGTTGTGCTACCATCACCACCATCCAATACCAAAACATTTCTAATACCCATAATAGGAACCTTGTATGTATTAAGCCTTAATTTCCCATTCCCTATTCCCTCCCTGTTTCCAGGTAACTTACATTCTAGATTCTGACACTATGAGTTTGCTTATTCTAATTATTTCAAATCAGTGAGATCATACAATATTTGTCCTTTTCTGTCAGCTTATCTTACTCAACATGTCTTCAAGATTCATCCATGTTGTCACATATATCAGAACTTCATTCCATGTTATGACTGTGTAATATTCCACTGTATGTCTATATCACATTTTATTTATCCTTTCATCAGTTGTGGACACTTGGGTTTTGTCAAACTTCTAGCAATTGCTAATAATCATCCTATGAACATCCAGTGTGCAAATATCTGTTTGAGTCTCTGCTTTCAATTTTTTAGTTATATACTAAGAAGTGGGATTTCTGGATCATAAGGTAGTTGCATACTTAGACTTCTGATGACCTGCCTGTCTTCCACAGTGGCTGCACCATTTATCATTGCCTTCAGTGTGGCTATTACTCCACATCCTCTCCAACACTTGTTATTTTCCATTTTTTTAAAAATAGTGGCCATTCTAATGGGTATGAAATGACATCTCATTTGTTGTTTTGATTTGCATCTCACTGAAGGCTAATGACGTTGAACATCTTTTCATGGGCTTTCAGAATTTTTACCTTTCCAAATAAATTTAATGATTAGCTTTTCCATTATCCAAAGAAGGTTGTTGGAATTGTTTTGAATATATAAATTTCTTTGGGTAGGATTGACATCTTAATGACATTTAATCTTCCAAACCATGAACATTGAATTTCCCTCCATTGATTTAGGTTTTTTATTTCTTTTAGTAATATTTTGTAGTTTTCTGTGTACATGTCCTTTAAATTTGGGGGTAGATTTATTTGATGTATTTGATTCTTTAACTTGCAATTGTGAATGGACTTTTTTGTGATTTTTTTTCTTTGGATTGTTCATTGTTCATGTATATAAACACTACTAATTTATGGGTATTGATCTTTTACCCTACCATATTGCTGAATTCATTTATTAGTTCTGAGTTTTGTGGTGAATTTTTCAGGATTTTCTGTATATTGGATCCTGTTTTCTGCAAAAAAGGGAAAGTTTTACTTTTTCCTCTCTTATTTGGATGCTTTTGTTTATTTTTCTTGTATAATTGCTCTGGCAAGAACAGTGTTGAATAATAGTATGACTGTGGGATGCCTTGTCTTGTTCCTGATCTTAGAGGGAAAGCTTTCAATCTATTACTATTAATCAGGATGCTAATTGTGGGCTTTTCATATTTGCCCTTTATGAGGTTGAGGAAGTTTCCTTCTCTTCCTAGTTTTCTAAGTATTTTTCTCAAGAAACGGTGCTGGATTTTGTCAAATGCCTTTTCTTCATCAGTTGAAGTGATCTTTTTTTTTTTCATTTAAGTTAATGTGGGTATAACGTTAATTGATTTTCTCCTGTTTAACCAAACTTGCATAACAAAGATAAATCCCACTTGGTCTATAATTCTTTCAATATGCTGTTGGATTTATTTTGCTATTATTTTGTTGAGAATTTTTGAATCTATATTCATAGAATATATTGGTCTGTAATTTTCTCATTCTATCTTTATCTGGGTTTTGTATTTGTGTGATTTGGGGCCTTATAGAATAAATAAAGCTGTTGTCTCTGCTCTTCAAATTTGGGAAAGTTTTGAGCATAATTGGAGCTAATTATTCTTGGAATGTTTGCTAGAATTCCCTGTGAATCCATCTGGTCCTGAGCTTTTCTTACTTGGAGGTTTTTGATTATTGATTCAATATCTTTGCTAGTTGACTTTTTGCAATCTAGTTCTTCTTGAGTCTGTGTAGGTAGTTTGTGTGTTTCTAAGAATATGTCCATTTGATCTAACTTATGTAATTTACTGACATACAGTTGTTCAAGTTGTTCATAGTATACTCTTATAGTCTTCTTTTTTTATTTCAGTGAGATTGGTAATAATTAATGTACCCCTTGTCTTTTCGGATTTTCTTTATTTGTATCCTCTTTTTTTCCTTGACATTCTGACTAAACATTTGGTGATTTTACTTATCCTTTCAAAAAACCAGTTTTTGGTTTTATTGATTCTCTCTGCTGTTTTTGTTTTTGTTGTTGTTATTATTATTCTCTGTTTCATTTATCTCCACTCCAATCTTTGCTAGTTCCTTCTTTCTGCTCACTTTACCTTAATTTGTTCCTCCTTTTCTGGTTCTTACAGTTTTGTGTTTAGATCTTTGAACAGAAGTATTTCTTCTTTTTTAATGTATGAATATGAGCCAAAAATTTGCCTCTCAGCATTTATTTTGTTGTATCAAATAGGTTTTCACATGTTATATGTTTTTTTCATTACCTCAAGAAATTTCCTAATTTATCTTGTGATTTCCTCTTTAACCCATTGATGTTCAATTTCACAAATATTTGCGAGTTTTCCATTTTCCCCACTGTTATTGATTTGAACTTCATTGCATTCTGGTCAGAGAAGATGCATTGTATGGTGTCAATACGTTTTAATGCCTTGAGAATTTTTTGTAACCTAATATATGGGTCTCTCCTGGAGAATGATCCATGTATACTCAAGAAGAATGTGTTTTCTGTTCTTGTTGGGTAAAGTGTTATATATATGTCTCTTAAGTCTAGTCAGTTTAGAATATCATTCAAATATTGTATTTACTTACTGATCTTCTGACAAGAGTTCTATCCATTATCGAAAGTGGTGTGTTAAGGTTTCCCACTCTTAATGTACAACTATCCATTTCTCCCTTCAAATCTCCAAGTATTTTCTTCATATGTTTTGGAGTTTTGCTGTTAGGTGAGTGTATATTTATAATTGCATCCCCTTGTTAAATAGTCACCTTTATCAGTATATAATGACTTTTTTGTGCACCTTGTAACTGTTTTTGACTTAAAGTCTATTTTATCTCATATTTGTATATTTCCTCCAGCTCTTTCTTTGTTTACTACCTTCATTGTATATTTTTCTATTCTTTTACTTTCAACCTATTTGTGTCTTTGAATTTAAGCTGAGTCTGTTGAAGACAGCATATTTTTGGGTCATGCTTTTTTATCTATTCTGCTAATCTTTGCCTTTTAAATATAGAGTTTAAAATCAATTTACATTTAAAATTACCTACTGATCATGCAGGACTATCTTATACCATGTTGGTATTCAGCCTTTGTATGCCTTATAAATTTTTGTACATTAAATGATATATTAATATATTAATATCTACTTTTATGTTTTTCTGATTTTTTCCATGTTGTACTATATCGAGTGCCTTTTGTTTTATATCTGGATATATTTTTTCATCTATTTTCCTTGTGGTAATATTGGGTTAAAATATAACATCCTAAATATATAACAATCATATTTGCTTTGATACCAACTTATTCTCAACAGTTAAACATATACTTTTCCTATATCCTTCTGTCTCCCTAATTTTTTTTGTATCTTGTTACCACTTATATCTTTGCACATTGTATGTTCTAAATCATAGATTTTCATTGCTTTCTGTGAATTTATATTTTATCACCAGTAGGAATTAAGAAGTGGAGTTACATACCAAATAATACTCTACAATACTGCCATTTATACTTACCAAAATAGTTACCTTCACCACATTTAGGTCTTTATTTCTTTATGACAGTTTGAACCACTGTCTAGTATATTTTCCTTTCAGTCTAAAGAATTTCCTTTAGCATTGCTTGTAGGACAGATCTAGAGGTGATGAACTTTCTCAGCTTTAGTTTATGTGGGAATACCTTAATCTCTCCCTCATTATTGAAACAAAGTCTCATAGCATATAAAATTCTTAATTAGCAGTTGTTTTCTTTAAGTATTTCAACCCGCTTTCAACTTGCTTCCATGGTTTCTGGTGAGAAATTGGCACTCAATCTAATTGGGACTCCTTTGTAAATAAACATCAATTTTTTTTCTTGCAGATTTCAGAATTTTGCTCCTGTCCTCTGCATTCAATAGCATGATCAATATATGGCAGGCTGGGTTTTTATCTGTTTGGTGTTCTCTGGGATTCTTGGATGTACCTGCTCCCATCTTTTTTTAAGTTTGGGAAGTTTTCTGTCATTATTTCTTTGAATAGTCCTTCTGCCCATTTCTCTCTTTCTTCTCCTTCTGGGACTCCCATAAAGCATATATTGGTGTGCTTTATGGTATCTCAGAAGTGCCTTAGACTATTTTTTCCTTTTATATTTTTTTTTCCTTCTGCTTCTCAGTCTGTCATATTTTAAGAGTCTTGTCTTTGAGTTCACTATTCCTTCTTCTACCAATTCCCATCTGTTCCTCTGTTCCTAAAATCCTCCTGGGCATTTTGTGTTGTTTGTTTGTTTGTTTGTTTTTTTTTTTCATTTCAGTTATTGTGGTCTTCAACTCCAGTAGTTCTGCTTGGTTCCTTTTAAAAATTTCTATATGTTACCAAGATTTTTATATTGCTCATTCATTGTTTTCCTGATATCCTTTAGCTCTTTCTCTGTATTTCCTTTCATTTCCTTAATATTTGTTAGACTTTTTTTTTTTTTTTTAAGGCTTTGCTTGGTATGTCTATATCCTGGTCTTTTTCATTGGTTTTTCTAAATTTTTATCCTGTTCTTTTGGATGGGTTATCATTTCCTCTTTCTTTGTTTATCTATACTCTTTTGTTTCACCTGGCACATTTGAAATGTTAACTCTGGATTTATTCCCTGAGATGTCTATTTCTTGATATTGTAACCAGCTGGTGATAGGGCAGAGATTTTCTTGAGCTTTATGCCTCCTATCAGGAAGGTCTACCCAAAGTAGATGTAGTGTAAAGGGTTTTACCTGTCTTTCTGGACCTAGTGCTTCTCCTGGTCTTTGGCTTGTTATTTGTTTAGGAGTCCCTTGTTTATAGTTTACTTCTTCCCTCTCTTTCCCAGGAGACAGGCTTCCCTCTCCTGGGTATTTGAAGCCAACAATGCATTGCTCCAGACTGTCTACCTCTATACTTTCTTTCTGTCTTTTCTTGTTTCAACCTGCTTTTGCCCAGAAGGCATATTCTGGGACGAGTGGCATGGTGAAGTAGACTTTTCCAAGTCAATCTTTCCCAAACAAAACAGGGTCAAGGACCCATGAAGGAGGTGTAAACTGACTCTAACATGCCTTTGGGAGTGGCTCAGAAAGGGCACCAAGAGTATTATTTTGTGACATAGTTGTCTTGGCCTACAAATGAAGAAAAATGTTAATTTGATGGCATGCTTGAACATCTATAAAACTTGGATTTTTCAGCCAATAAACTATTTAATTCGCATTTCAAAATAAATAAGCGCACCAGTTGTAATCTGAAGTTTTCCATTGACATCTTCTGTTAAGATCAAGAAAATGTCAGTATCCAATATTGCAGAATGGGTTTGAGAGGCTTGAAAAAATTTGATACAAGAAGAAGAGGTATTTTACATTGTGTTACATTTCTATCACTTTTGATGGTACAGAGGCAAACAATATTATTTTGAAGAGCATAGAAGCAATGCTGAGCAGAAATGTAATTCATAATAGTCAAATTATCAGTAAGAAGAAATTTTAGGAAAACATTAACCAATTGATTTGTATTATATTTTTTGTTTTGCAGGCAAAAGAATGAGATATAATAAAAGTTAATATTTAAGAAAATCTCTTTCAAATGGTATAATAAAAAGTTTTTAATGATAAGAGAGCCTTATGTCATCATTTAATTAGCAACACTTAATCTTTTAGTTTAGTAGTACATAAAACAATGCTGCATCTTACAACCAAAGGTAGCTTAGACTTGAGTAAATCAGTAATACCTTGGAACAACAGAAATAGGGAAGGATGGTATTGGTGGGGCTAGAGGAAAGTAGAAGTCCCCAACTACTTGGAACAACTTGGGAGACATCATATACATTCCATTCTATGTATATGGTGTTCTTGGAGTGCCAATCAAGAGACTGTGCAAAGGTGGAAGCCAGAATGAATGAGTTCAAACATTATATTTTCTAGGAAGAAGTCAATACATATATTTAAAATTGAAAATTTAAGAAATGAAAATGTAAGCACAAGATTTTGAAGTATGAAGGAAAATACCAGAAGAAACTTCTAAAATAATTGACAGACATAGCTCACAGGCACTAGAGGGTAGATGCAGTTGACCTTTGTTTTTCATTGTAAGACTTGTAGCTATAATTGTATTTTTTTGTTTTTTTTTTTAAAGATTTATATATTTATTTAATCCCCCCCCCGGCCCCCCGCCCGCCGGTGTCTGTTCTCTGTGTCTATTTGCTGTGTCTTGTTTCTTTGTCCGCTTCCGTTGTCGTTGTCGTCAGCGGCACAGGAAGTGTGGGCGGCGCCATTCCTGGGCAGGCTGCACTTTCTTTCACGCTGGGCGGCTCTCTTTACGGGTGCACTCCTTGCGCATGGGGCTCCCCTATGGGGGGGACACCCCTGCGTGACAGGGCACTCCTTGCGTGCATCAGCACCGCGCATGGTCAGCTCCACATGGGTCAAGGAGGCCTGGGGTTTGAACTGCGGACCTCCCATGTGGTAGACAGATGCCCTAACCACTGGGCCAAGTCCGTTTCCCTATAATTGTTTTTAAAGTGAGTGCATGTGGTACTTTAATTTTGAAAATGAATAAATATGACTAAATAATTTAAATTGACAAGAATGTCTAAAAATAAATGCCCATATTCAAGTGGATGAAATATACTTTCTTTTTTTCTTTTTATGACTTAATTGGAAAAATGTCAGACTGTTCCTAAAATGTTTTAACGAAAAATAATCAGTGTAGAAAACTTTTATATCTGGTCTCTATATATGCTATATAACAGTGTTTTATAAAGGAATCATGTTAAAATGCTTAATTACTAGCATAAAAGATGATTGTAGACCTGGATAGAGTGCAGAACGAACAAAGGTTAGCAGAATTATGTGAGAAAGGAAAGGGGATGAGAAGGAAGAAAGATCAAGAAGATATAGCAATAGCTGATGAGGAAAAGATAGGCACAAGGACTCAAGGATAGCACTGCTAGGAGAAGGCCAGAGAAGTTCAGAGTGGACAGGACTGTTAATTTCACTAGTTTAAAAGCAGAGCATGCTTCAAATGCCCAGCTGTCTCTTACCTCTGGTAAGAGAATTGGATGACCATTTTTCCTTTCCTGACAAAATTTGGGGCTGTTTGAGTGATTATCTGCCATCTGTAGTCTACAGTGATTCAGTTGCTGAAGAGACCTCTAGAAGGGGTGAGAAAGAGCTCATTCTCAGTGGAAGGTTGAATGTACATTCAGAGGTAAATTCAACTGAGCAAGTGCCCAGCTAATCCCCTTTGCACACAGGGACAAGGCTGCCACCAACTCTAATTGATTCTGAAATGAATCTGTATAGAAAATTAGAAGGTTTTGGATTCCCATGTGAGCTTCAATAAAGAGCCAGGATGTAAGCCTGACAGCTGAATAGACTCAGAAATGAAAATCTGATAAGCGGCTTAAAATTATACTTAAGTCCAGAAATGATTTGAATGCTGTTGTTAATGGCACATTGGTATGTTGTCACCTAGTTAATTATCTCTGAAGATGAGTTCTTGCAGAGGAGAAGATATGTCATTCTTCCACAGCTTTTCCTCATCACATATTTATTAACACCTCCCCCCTTTCCCAACTATCATTGCTAGAAGGCAAAATGAAGGGATTAGGCCACTGCAGTTCCTCTGTGGCTGTCAGTTCACTCTGCCAGACTTCAAATATGAACTGTTGCATGTACTGTCACCGACATTTCCTTTTACATCTTCATTTGCAAATGAGGAGCTGACATTTGTTAGGCCTTGTATTTGCACACAGTTCCACCACATCAAAAGCAGACACTGTCACTGCTGGCTACTTTGTTTATTTCTTTGCAGATAGTATATGGCCTATTTAGAAATTTTCTTCAGAATTTTTTTTTAACTAACTGAGATAGATAGTCACAGAGCTACATGTCCTCATATTTTATTCAGGAAGCCGTCTGCAGTTTATGGAGCGTGCACTGCATTTGATAGCTATTTAAATCTGTATTCTTAAATCCGATTTGCACTTTTCTGGTTTGTATTCTTAGGGCTTCTTTCCCCCAGATTAATGTAGATTCATTTTGTGATTTAAATGTTCAAGTTTCTTAACCATCAATTTTTAAAAATAATATGAGAATATTTTCCATGAAATTAAATGAATAAAGGGAATAAAAATGCATAATCTTTACCAAATATTATTGCTAGTTTATTATCGTCTCATCATTTCTAAAGTAGCTCGGAAATGTCAACATACCCAAAGGCATTAAGACAATTATTATGTGCCTAATTTTAATTAACATAAATTCTATGAGTACAATTTTTAAGTTTTGTAAAAACAATGAATCAAAATCACTTATTAGAATAATGGTACCAATTTGGGTGGGGAGGAAATGGAGAGAGAATTTCATGGTAATTAGTAAATTAAATACTATGGTAAATTAAAAACTTTCATCCTATTTTTATAAGGTCTCTAATGAAGTTTTTGCCAATCATTATTCTCTGTAATACACATGTCCCATAAAAAGCACTTCCTTCATGTATTTAATCATCAGCCATAATCCTTTTCCTAATCATCCCAACCCAATACTGTTCTTTCTTACATTTTTTGGGACTTGACCGAAGCAAATTTGGAAATTGCTGTTCTTTGTCTCTAACCTACTCATAAGGCAATTGTTTAACCTTAAATTAAATATTGTAAATGAGAAATTTGAGAACATTGTGCAAAGCTACTATTTCATTTATGCCAAAAGTGATAGAAAGAAATTATTTGTGCTTGTCTAGCAGACTAGGTAGTAAATTTCTATGAACCAGAGAGGGTGTTCATGTGTATTCATGTTTTCATCTTTATGTCTCACAACCTGTCTTTCCTCACAGCTAAATAAATATTGGCTCTTAAGCCAGCAGTCATAAACAGCTTTTAACACAAAGTGTGCCACAATTTGTACAGCATGACCTCCACTAAGGCCACAGTCTACTGGATTAGGAACCAAAGAGTGAAGTGCCCGATTAATCATCTCTGGGCTGGATTTGGGGAATGCCAAGGTTTAGGATGACCATTCTTGATGCAGAATGCCCTGTAGTTGTGTCTGGATCACTTCAGGGTTTACCACGATGGATACAATACAGTCCTCATTACCCAGTGTAATTAGAAGAACTTCCATGATCCTTATCATATAGAAACATGGGCACAATAATACCCTATATCAACTACACTATAATTTGTTCTGAGTGCCAATATTGACATTTCCTTTTTTAATTTTGGTGTGTTACATAGGATAAGCCATGCTTGACAGGTTCATTGACCCTATCATCCATGGTTACACACTTTGATAATAATGGGCACATGGATTGGAATGAGAAACACAATTTCTATGTCCTGAAGAGTGTTTTTCTTCTCTTCAACTTGAGTGATTCATTACTCCTCTGTTAACAAAATTTCCTATTCTTCTAATTTGGATGCTACTAAAACTGATAGAATGGTCTTTAACAAAGTCTTTCTTCCTTCCTCACAGAAAACTTCCCTTTGGTCAAGCAAAAGGAAGATCCAAAGCCAAAGCAGATAAAGTGTTAAACAATATTTTGAATGCTAGAATGTATAGATTATCTTTTCCCTAGTGAAATCTTAGAAGGGATTGCTAAAAATTCATGCATTCCTTTTGTCAGTCAGAATAGTCTAGATCATGCTGCTGTTATGAGAAACCCCAAATCTTAGTGCTGTTTTAACAGTAAAGGATTCTTTCTTCCTTATATTATGTATTCATTAGAAGGTCTGCTGGAGACTACACTACACATATCCTAATTCCAAGTCTCAAAAGCGAGATGCAGAACCATTCATTTGCTCTTGCAGCCTCTATTCAGAAAAATACAGACACTTCTGGTCACTTGGAATTGGCTAAAGCAGTGGTCACAACTAACTTCAAAAGATCAAGGCAATGCAATCTAACAATGTACATGGAAGGCAAGAGAATTAGAAATATTTGTTAAACAACCACAATGATCACCACAATTTTCTTCCAGGTATTTTATACAGGGAGGGGACTATAAGCATAATATCTGGACAACATTGTGGAGGGTGATCTAGACTAGCAGGGTCATTAATAAGCTAACACTTATGGACCCATTTACTAGACACCAATCAATGCACCAAGTCATGTATATGCATTATTTAATTTACTGCTCATAGTGTATTATAAGATGCCATAATTTCCCCTATTTTATGAAAAGAAAACTGCAGCTTAAATATGTAAATCAATCGAGTGAAAGCACATATCTAGTGCATTCTGTAGTCAGAATTTAACTCAGGACTATCTGATCTCAAAGTAAAAATGCTTAAGCTATTTTTTAAGATGGCTAGGGTTCTACATGAGAATTTCGAATTCAGAGGCACAGAGAAAAACTATTACAAAAGAGTTGCAAGATTTAAATAAGGAATAATTAGCATGTAAAAATATGTGATAATTAGATAAATGGTGTAGCAGTTTGATATAGTTATGAATCCCAAAAATAGATATTGTATTATGTTTGTAAACTGGTCTTTTCCTCTGGGCATATTAGATTATATTGGATTTGAAGTTTATGTAATTAAGTAATCCTCTTGTGCCAGTAGGGCATGGAGCCCCTGCCCCTTCGTGGGTGGGAACTCACAGATAAAAGATATGATAAAGGGCAGAGTTGAGAGTTTCTAAAGTTGGAGTTTGATGCTGAAGTTTAAGCTGGAGCCCCAGGAAGTAAGTACACAGAGGAAAAAGAAGCAAGCTCTGGGAAGAGAGGAAACCTGAGCCCAGAAAGAAGCAAGCCCTGGGAAGAGAGGAACCCTGAGCCTGAAGAGAAGCAAGACCCATGAAAAGGGGAACACATGAAGCCTGAACCCTTGCAGACATCAGCAGCCATCTGGCTCCAGCACGTAAAAATAGACTTTGGTGAGGGAAGTAATTTATGCTTTATGGTCTGGTATATGTAAGCTCCTACTCCAAATAAATACCCTTTATAAAAGCCAACAGGCTTCTGGTATTTTGCTTCAGCACCCCTTTGACTGACTAATACAAATGGGATAATTTGGGGGCAGTTTTACTTATTCTTCATGTCACATGCCTAGCTAAAAGGACCATAGTATAGTACTAACAAGAATGAAAAATAGTTAATGTTGTTCTGTATAAGAATTCATTGGAATGTCAGTTAACTTCTTTGTGCCTCAATTCTCTTATCTCTTAATTGTGGTGATGGTAGTATATAGCTTAAAGGTTGTCATATGGCCTAAATTCGTTAAAGTGGTCTAAAACAGTTAAAATACAATAAGCACTCAATGAACATAAGTTTTTATTATTTACATTCTAGAATCTAATTTCATTCCATTTCTACAAAAACCTATGAGTTAGGTACTATTATTATTGCCATTTTACAATTGAGTAAATGTAGGCTAAAAAAGGTTAAATAATGGTAGAAGTATAAGTCAAATTTAGTTCTGTGATTTGAGGAGCTGTAATCTTTATGTCAAAAAAGTATTTCTATAAGAGACAAATAAAAGAATGACAGCTCTTTGGATATTAAAGGGAATATCACAGATATGACCCTTTATCTTTATGATACAGCCCATTGATTTACATTGTTTTCCATTAGCATTACATAAGTACATAATAAACATTCTTAATAAACATGTGGGAATACACAGATTTTGACCATCAAGAAGTGAAGTGGACATTTTCAATTTTATTTTAAAACCACTGTTTCATTTTGAAAAACATAAAGGTGTTATGCTTCCTTAAAGATTAAAATATTCTTTCTTTTGTTAACGCCATTCCCAATAGCAGTAAACTTATATCTTCAATTTATTTTTGAGAATAGTTGATTTAAGGTTTAACTACCTTAAATAAGTTATATTAGTGTCCATTTAATGAGACTCATTTTCTAGCTTTCAACATTGTTTGTGCTTACATAATGATGCAATGCAGTCATTCAGTAAATATATATGTATTGCCTACATTCTGACCTACCCTATCGGTTCTTAGGATATAACAGTGAACAGGACAGAGATCACTCACTATCTTATGGAGCTTACAGTTTGAGGGAGCTATGTAAGCATTAAATTATGTACCTTATTTATATGAAAAATATCATTTAGACTGATTTACAACTGAAAATATTCAACCTGGTGAAATTTATAGGAAAAAACTAAACAGAAGGCACAGCTGGACAAAGAACATGGAAACAAAATGGGTATACAAGAGGTATGGGAACATGGCCCCTCCCAATGATTTGTCATTGGCTAGAAGATAGAGATACAAAGAACTAAGCAGTATCCAAGTTGTTATGGTTTTGAAACCTAGGAAAGGTAATTTATGTTGATGATATATACTGGAATTTACAGGTGCACCCTGAAAACATGATGGCAGGATACATGCCAAACCCATGTTGCTTGCTTCCTTGTCTGCCCATTGCAGCTAACTATTCAGAGTAGGGAAATCTGAGGTCATTGACTCCTCTGCTCCCTTTTCTTCTTTCCCTAGGTAAAGCAGAGCTTACCAGAGACTTAATGGATTTTCATTTAACATACATATATATTTTCATTATGGCTAGCAATTTATTCTTCCTTCAATATCCTTATCAGTCACTTTAACATACTCTCACATGCAACATTATTTTTCTTTAGTAGAGGATTAAGATGAATGAGCTGGAGAATAGGATGTAGCTCACAACCTACAGAAATTTCTTAAAGGAACTTCAACTAGTTCACATATGTAGAAGACAACATAAAATTAGCACTTAGTTACAAAATGTTCATTGTAGATACCCATTGTCCTGAAAATTTTCATTGATAACTATGAAGAAAGCTTTCAGTTACAAATAAAGTCATAGAATTATCCCCTGTGAGTCAAGGTAACTTTTGGTGATTAAATAAACCTAGCCTGGGCTTTCTTCCCCTCTGCTAGGAAAGGAAGCTACAGTCACTTCTCTTTGATCTGACATATTTTCCAAGCCTGGACAAAACAGTAGAGGGGGAAAGATAATATGAGTTTATTCAGACAGTAAAATATTACTTATAATGCTCATGAATTAAATATCTTAGCTGAATATAGGCATCGTTAGAATGTGCTAAGAGTTTCATGACTGGATTATGATCTGAAAAAAGCCTCAGTGGACATTTTCAACTGTGTCTATTGAAAAATTTTCATTAATAAATGTAACAATTATAATGAGTTTTCTGTGCATGAACTGAGAGGTGTCTGTCTATGTCAGAAACTGGATAATGCTACTATGTTTAGGTAATATGTTATTCATATAACCTGGCAAAAATTCAAAATCAAACATTCCAGTAAAGAAATTTCATACTTGGAGAATTGAAGTATATGTTTTATTTGGTTTTGAATGTATGGAAGGGAGAATAGTGAAAGGGAGGTAAGGACAATTTCTATGAAATCCAGCATTTAAGAGATGATCTTTGAAAAGTTGAGAAAATCTTAGTGAACATGGTATCTCATAATAACATTTCACTATTTCAGTTCAGATTCATTTAATGTTCATTTGATTTCAACAAACAGACACCAACTTGGGATAGCTAAACCAATAATGAAAACTGACAGAATGATGCTGAGATAAATGAAAGCCAAGAGGAAACGTATTACTGGTGGATAAGAAGCAGGAACTGGAAATCCAGCAGAACCAGAGAGTACTTTGTATTAATCCCACTTGACTCTACTCTGTACCTCTAATTCATTCTTTACTCTGAAGAACCACTTTCTTTGTATCTCCAAGGAAATTACCTCATATATTTCCAGCATTGTCATGGTATCTGAGTCCCAATCCCAAGGTTTTCTGAGAGAGCACCTGGTTCCTCAGTTGAGAGCAGGCGTATATCCCTGTCGCAATCACTTGTAATCAAGGGTGTTTGGTCACATCATACAAACATTAGTAGGGGATGAATTGACATTGTAGAAGAGCCTTTTTTCATTGAATGAGTAAAAAAATCTACTTTTATCTGCCTGTATGCAAAAAAAAAAAAAGATATTCTATTTATTAGAGCATAAGGGTCTCTAGAAGGTGATAACAACTACCTTGCTGTAGGCTATTGCAGAAAAATCAGGTTTAGGGTGTGTGTGACCTTCCCCCACCCACCCCCAAAATAAGAAAACATTTACATTGGATAGAATTTCACCAATGTAAAACATACATGGACACATTTTCTTAATTTTCATATCCAAAATAAAAATCCCTGAGGTAGTTAACACATCAATATGATTAAATTAGTTTTCCATTTCCTTTTATTAGAATAACTTTATGAAATGATATTAACAATAAACCAAAAAATATTCATGTTACCAATGTAAAATAGTTAAAATTCACTATCTACAAATGGAGGCCATCTTCCAAGCCAATTGAAGATAAGGAAGGGTCTATCTGAAATATAATTAAAAGAATTTAAAAATTGTCTAAAAAGTTATTATTGGTTCTAAAAGAAGGAGTGATGTAGAAGTCTTTATTGATATGTATAAAAAAAAAACTATAGCAATAGAATATAATCTCCATGAATTTACATAAATGAGGTCAGGACCTGAACTGTGATAATTTCTATAAGAATCTATTGTCCTCAGATTCCATTTCTGGTCACTCTCAATTGATGAATCCAATACTTCTATAACTTTAAAACAAAGGATGGAAACATTAAGAAATTAAGTGACTTGCCTAAGATCACATACCAAGTATGTGTCAAGGAAGAAGACTCTAGCCTGTACTAATTTTTCTAAGAACACAGAAGCAATATATTTCCCTTTTAAAGGTGGTTGGATTTATAGATTGAATGTGGAACAACACATGAAAAACTAAAAATCTTCCTCTGTGACCCTTCCCACCTATCATTACAAACCAAAAATTTTAACCAACAATTTCTAATCTATGACCCCAGTCATGCCATCTTATATTTTGCCCCACAGTTAACAAGACCTACATTTCCTACATTCTGAGAATTTGAACAGTGACAAGTCTGAGAAAAAAACTGAACATTGATTGCTGTTTTTGTTTCCTGGCTGCTAAAACAAATATCATGCAATGGATTGGCTTAAAGAAAGTGAATTTATTGGCTCACAGTTTGAAGTTAGGGCAAGTCCAAAATTAAGGCACCATCGATGAAATGCTTCTTCCCAGAAAATGATGGTGTTCTGAAGCTAGCTGCTGGTCATCTTTAGTCTTTGGTTTTCTATCATCTGGCAATATAAATGGCAGTCTCCCCTGACTTCTCTGTTCTGTTGACTTCTGGCTTCTTCCTGTGGTTTCCTCTCTCTGTATGTGAATTTCATTCTGCTTATAAAGGACTCCAGTCATAGGATTAAGACCCATGCTAATTCATTGGGCCAAACCTTAACTGAAGTAACTGCATCAAAAGGTCCTTTTTACAATGTGTTTACACCCTCAGGAATGGATTAAGATTAAGAACATGTTTTTCTGGAATGTGTAACTTCAAACTGCCACAATTGCCCTTCCTAACCAAAAAGCTTCCTATAAAGCTTTTTGCTTCTTGCTCTTCTGGAGAATATTCATCTTAACGTAAATCTGACATGGTAACATTTTAATCAATACTTAAGTTAATAAATATTTGAGCTGGCTAGTTTATACTCTTCCTCATTTTTTGTTCCATGGCTATCAGCACCACACTCTCTGCTGCCCAGTCAGATATGCTTTGATAAAGGAAGAATGTATCAGTGAGGGTTTGCCATTTCCATTTTTGGGGATCCAAAGCTTGGGCAGTCAGATGAGTTCTACTACTGTCCTGCACTCTTGAATCTTTTTTTTATGGTATGGCTTGAGCAGCTATGATTATAGTCCTTGGTTAAAAATGATCCACTTTCTTCTTTCCTTCACTTTCTGGGTGATTTTTGATCAGCAGTTAAAATTTTCAGAAGTTCTTTGTACCATTTGTTTCTCATAGGTAGGGATCAATGGACAAATTAGAGTCAACAAGCTCAGCATCAGGTAGTTTCCCATAGATTTTATGCTTATAAACAGCATGATGCTAATGGCAAATATTTGAATACTTGGAGTATTTTCACTGGGGAAATTTTGAATTACATTGGCCACTCTGGGCCTTGACATAAACAGGTTTGTTCATGTTGTAGGTGTTTTAGAAGAATAAAGAGAAAAAACTCTCTTGAGGAGATTGTCTTGTCTGTCTTTAAAAGAGAGAGATCACATATTAGAGAGTGTACATTATTTAAATGAAAAGTGAATAATCTTTGTTGCAAGTATGTGTGTATAAACATGGGTCTCCTGCATTTAATCTTCATTTCCACATTGAAGAAGGAAGATAATTAACTTTTGTCAATGAAAATATCTGATTTGTCTGAAGCTGACTCCACTTACTTCTTTACCTATTTGACTTTTACTTGGTTTCCCACTGTTTTCCATTCTCTTAAAATATTGTGCACACTAATGTACCAGCAAAACCTTTCTTATTATATATGCAATTTAGGACTATTTAGTCCAGAGAGACAGTAGGAATTAAAAAAACAAAAAAACTGAAGAAAAAAATTTAAACTGCATTACTTTTCCTTAAAAATATGGGTTCAAAATGTCAAACCTTTAACTCTAGTTCAAAGACAAAAGCAATAGCCTTTAAACATCATTTAAACTCTTCATATTTTAGTTTTTTATCACATAGATATATGAATTTTGTCATAAAATTGTCCTTGAAATATTCTTTATAAGAATCTTTGGAATAAGCTAAATATTTGTTTAGAGCTACTATATGTTTTTGCATATTTTTGTATAAAATTAATGTCAATACATAATTCTCCTTTATATAAGATTAATGCTAAAGTTCAAATTATCTGAAATATTTGAATATTTATATTTAATTGATGAGTCAAATAAACTATCTTTTTTGGAATTGTTTAAGATTTAAAGTATAAAAATATGTTTAACCAAATGAAATCATAATAACAGATGTCTTTTAAAAGTGTTTGACCTCATTTTTTATAATGCCATGAATTATAAAGGTTTAAAGGATAGGTACAGATTATAATTTTCATATCCTTAATTAAATTTAATATATCAGGCTAACAAATTGTTTTACTTAACATATAATATTTGGATACCTAAATAAGCTCAAAGTAAGAAAAAGGCACAAAATATTGATCATAGTGCTTAGTTTTCATTTATCTTTATTCTTATACACTGCAGGATAGCTAAAGTTCAACAGGATCTCCAAATGCTTTTTGTGTTATTATATATGCATTTATATATTTGTAAAGGTCATAAAAAATAACTGTTCTGAAGAAAAATACTTAAGACAGTTTGAATTTCCTATCTTGTAGTTTTGTCTTGGTCTGGAGGAACAAAGTTAGCTGTTTTAATTAAAAATGATAATTACTATGAATATTTGAGATTTTACTAAATATAGTAATTACAGATATAAGGTACAAGAATATAATTAAGATAATGAATATTATTTGTCAGTTTTTTAAGGAAAACATGTTTTTTGAGATGGGGAATTAGAACATTGTTTTATTTAATATTTTTATAATATTAATTGTATTTTAAAGCTGAAGGAATATCTGATTTTTATCATTTATCTAAATAATTAAATATTTCTATGTTTAAACCTAGTTATATAAAGTTTTAAGATCACAAAATCGATGAATAATAAGAAGAAATAAAAATAATGAATTATGCTAACTAGTCTAATAATTTTAGTTCATTGTTAAAGGATTTATTCATAAGGAAGAAGGTTTGAAAGTCTTTTCCTGGAAAATATTACTTTGTTTGGTAAACAACAGAATTTTTTCTATGAAATGACCAAATTATTCACTGCCCAGATTTTTAAAAAAAGCTTCCTATTTATCAACATGTTTTGTTAACTCACCATGCTTCTATCATTCTGGATTGAATCATTTCTTAAACTTTATTTGAGGAAGAGGGTCATTAAATTGCTAAAATCATTGCCCTTTTTTGCTATGGTTTTCTTATCTTTTATAAAATATGGCTTATCTTTATGTCTTTCTCCTCTGTCAGGTATTCTTGATTTTGTCTTTCTCAAACTCAGGTAACAAATTCAGAATAATAAATATCTGTTGGCTTACTGTACTAGCCAGCAGACACCAAACTGATTGGTCCCTTTTCCTTATTAAAAAAAAATAATAATAAAAATAATAAGGTTTATTTGGCTTCTTGATTTTTATAGTTTATAATGATATGATAAATTAATATAAATTTTAATGATTCCATACATCTTAGTTCCAAAATAAGTGTACTGATATTCAACCAAGAAGACCTGTATAATAATATTTGCCCATGAAGTTATTTATGTTTCTAATTTTATACATTGATCACCATAGCACTCTGATATTGTTTATGAATTCCAAAACTAGATAAAGGACTGTGTTTGTAAACTGGGTTTTCCTCTGAGCATATTAGGTTGTATTCGATTCAGAGGTTTCACTTTTACTTTATTAAATCAAGATTTGCCTTTGACATTAGGGTGTGCAGGATTGAGTCAGCACCCCTTTGGTGGGGATAAAACAGACTCTCACAGGGAAGTAAACACATAGAGAAGGAGAACACAGAAGCAGATACACAGAAAGAACAAATAAATGCTCCATAGACAGGACCCCTGAAAGAGAGATGAGCCTGATAGTCTACAGCTGACCTTGCGGAGAGACCAGAGCACCTGAGCCCAGAAAGAAATGAGCTCCTGGGAAAGTGAGAAGCCTTATGTTAGACTACAGCTGAGTTCAGGAGAAGCTGGGCTCACAGAGCCTCAAGAGCAAAGAGGAAGGCTGAACCCTTCCAGATATTGGCAGCCATCTTGCATCAACATGTGGCAACAGGCTTTGGACCTCTTCTGGTACTTTGAGTTGGATTCTTTTGGGTCTTGTGACTGTAAGTTTCTACCCCAAATAAATACCCTTTATGAAAGTCAACAGAGTTCTGGCATTTTGCATCAGCATCCCTTTTCACTGACTAATACAATTAATCAGTGATAATCAGCAGTGATTGTGGTATGCCTTATGTAATAAGCCAAAAGGTTTTAGACAAATGTCAATGTCCTCACCATTTATAATATATAATTATTTGAATAATTATGACTACTATGAACTAAGTAATAAGCCTTAGCTTTAACAACTTTCAGAACATGACAAAAGGTTATCAGATGATATTAATATGAGCTAATCATAGGACAGCCTCAGACACTAGTTATTACTCATCCCATAACTAAATTACTACAGTCAGAAATGCTCAAATCCTTTAAACATTTAAATTATTATGTCCATTTTTATAACAAACAGGTGCAAGTGGCTTCTCTCAAGTATAAACCATAGGTATCTCTGCTCAACATCAGTTATGGAGAGCTGATTTTATCGGAAATAACACCAACCTAAAACTGCTGTTGATTTTTTTTTTCATTTTTTGAAAAGGACCATATCAGATACTCCTAATTCCAAATGTGGCAATTTAATTACAAAATTGTATCCCTGGATCCATATCTCCCAACTCAAACATTTATCACCTTCCTATATGACATGGAGGTCTTCACAACTTAGAAATCTATAACTGAGAATCTCTTGAAATACTCAGGAGCAAATGGCATAACAAAAGAAAGATGTTTCTCAAGGACTTGGATCTAGGGCAGACTTCCAAATGTTAATGACTTCTGCCCCAAATTCCTGGACAAAGAACCTCAAATGTCAGGATTCACCAACTGCCATCTTTTTGTTTGTATCTTTTGCCTCCTTATTTTCATTTTTTTCTCTCTATTAGTTTACAATTCTATAAGAATGCTAACCTAAAGATTTTTCCTTTAATTCTAAATCTTTAGTTTCCCTGAGCAAATCTTTGGTATAAAAATATCTCTGTAATGGTATAAACACAGATAAGAAAGCTTAGAGATATGACCACTTTGCCACTTTCTAAAGCATATTTCAGGGAATTCAGATGGAAACTGCAATTCATTTTCCTGGTTAGGACTTGGAAAATTAAAAGTGTGGTCAAAGGTCTATTTATGAGTCTGCTTCTTGTTTTCCTTGACTTCATAGTCTTATGTTGTATCCTGACCATAATCTCCAAAGCTTCTATATAGCCAATAATTTATATAGATGATTGAAATCACCTCAGAATCACCACAGAAAACCTAGTCACATGAGAACCTCTATTGTTCTGGTGACTCAAGCATCTCTTAAGATCACAAAACTGGCTTGTGTTTCAGACTTAGAAACCTTGGATGGTGGTTAAATTCTAGATTCTGACAGTTGACTTAAGCATATTGGTCTTAAGGCCCATGTTGGCCTATAGAGAAAGACCTTGAAAGACCCTGAAAGATTAAAATAATTATTCCACTTTGTCATTTACAAGACCTGAGAACCCAGCTGACCCTTCCCACCTCTCTTGATAAACCAAATTGTCCAAGCAATTTTCCAATCAATATTGCTAAACTATAGCCCCCAAACTGCTTCCTCTACAGCTACAGCCTTACCCATAATTAATACAACATAAGCTGACTCCTGATAAAGGCTACTTCTTGGAAGATATTTTAAATAAATAAACCTAAAAGTAGGTAGAGTACAATTGACTTTTTATTTTTAAAATTACTTTTGTGTTTTACACTTCCATGGTTATATACTTTAAAACTAACAATAAAGTGCTATTGTTTCCTTAGAATTTACAAAGTAGTGTTTAGAGTAACTATGCCTGTGCTTACTTAGCTATAAGAAACACAAGATTGGGAAGTGGATGTGGCTCAAGCAGTTGGATTCCCATCTACCAAATGGGAGTTCCTGGGTTCAGCTCCCAGGGCCTCCTGGTAAAGATGAGCTGGCCCGAGTGGAGAGATGGCCCACATGGTGAGCTGGTCTTTGCAGAGAGCTGACAAAACAGGATGATGCAACAAAAAAGAAACACAGAGGAAAGAAAATGAGAGACACAATAAACCAGGGAGCTAAGGTAGCTCAAGTGATTGAGTGCCTCTCTCTCATGTAGGAAGGTCCCAGAATCAGTTTCCAATGCCTCTTAAAGAGATGAGAAGACAAGACAAGCAGACACAGAAGAATGCACAGCAAATGGACATAGAGAGCAAGACAGTGAGTTCAAATGGCAAGGAGGGTGGGAATAAATAAATAAAATAAATTTTTAAATAAAGAAACGCAAGATCGAATGGAGAGGTAGGGGATAAAAGGTGTTTGGATATAATTATTATACTTCTCATGCTTAAGTTCTATGACAATAAGTAGCATTTTGCTATTACTATAAATTATTGCCAGTACATGCTAAGAAGATGGTATACTGTTTCTCTTTTCTCCTTCAGCAAATGTTTACTGAGAAGATATGCAAGCACTGACCTAAGCTTTTGAGATTCATCAGTGAACAAAACTGAAATTTATATTCTAGTACAGGGAGATAACACACAATCACTGTCCTATAATTGGGCCATATATTATCTTATTTCACATTCACTTAAAATCATCTCTATTGAATTCTGTAACTTCTGATTGGCTTGAATGATTCTTTTGGAATCCTGAGCAATTTTACTTTGTAATGTTATTTCTGATGCAAAGTTTTCCTTCCTTCTGATGTTAGCAAATATGTGGCTTGGGAAAGGTGGAATGGGAGGAGGGTAGTGGTCTGCTTTCACATTTCTCTATCTCCTCCTTCTGGATGTGGTTCCTCCAGGATGGAGGTGTGAAAAGAGATAGGGGAGATAATGGCCCAATTGGGCAAATTGTTGTGTCAGTGAGGCAGGATCCCTGCATGTTACTGATTTCATGCTGTTATATCACATTCTAGCAGTCTCCATCAATGTAATGATTTTTGTGAAGGGTTGTAAATGTGTTTGAGAGCCTACAGCACTCCCAATTTTAAGGGGACAAAGGAAAGGGATTTTACTATAAATACTTCACTCCTCTACTTCTCTGATTCTCTTCTGCTATTTTCTTCCCTCTACTCCCCAGTGTTCTCAAATACCAGAAACGGCAGTGTTGGGATGGTGGCTGCGATTTTCCAGACTTGTTCTGACGTAATGTAAAGGTTGGAAGGAAGTATCCACTGATATGATTAGTTATCACTCTAAAACCTAGTGGGCATTTAATATGGTAATAGGTAAATTTCTCTGAATAACCTGATGTTTGTATGCAATTATTACATTTAAGTTTTGTGTAGACTTATACAATAATGTAGCTATTATATTTGCTTTTGTCTATAAAGTCAATTAAAGTTGTTTTAAGGAAAATTAATTGTTTCATTAAAGCAATTAAATTTATTAATACTTCAGCTAACTTTCAGAAACATAAAGTTCCTGCAAATTGAAATGGGAAACATGACACTTAGAGGATAGAAATTTGCGGTATATTTTAGGTTAGTTCTTTAACATCATTTGACAAGAAAAAATTCAATATCCAGAAATCTTCTTGTTTGTCAGATTGGCACATATCAGGCTATGTCAAGAAGTAAAGTAATGAGCAGATTTCAAAGCAGTGTATAAATAATATAGGTTCTCTTTCACTGCACAGGTTCTTTGGGATTTCTATATTGTTTTACAATTAATAAAAATATGATTCTGGTATAAGAAAAACCTCAATTAAAACAAAAACTATTCAACTTACAATTAATGTTTTGACAATGTATCCTACATTTAATAAAAAAACCCAAATAACTACCAATAATATTTGTAGAACTCTTGGAATAAAAGTAAGTGGACTTTGATAGATCTTGGTTTAATCTCAACTCTCACATGTTCTATGGCGTTTGGAGAGTCAAAGACATTTCATGACTCAGTCTTCCATGTGTAACAATAGGACAATAATGACTAGCCTGCAATAATTAGAATTACAGATAAAAATTAATAGGAAACATGGTAAAGAATGGCAATTTCTATCTATTGTTGTTATAATCAACATCATTCAAGATTAGAGTGACATCAGAGAAGACAACCATTCAGGAAAAGAGCTGGAGGATAATTCTTGCTAGTAATTAGGTTCCATGGTACAGAGCACAGACAGTTTTCCATTAAAGGGCACTTGGGGTTTTGATCCAGCTTCACTCAATATGAGTCTTACTGATCCCATTTTGATCGAAATGAACTATTTTTGGTATAAATTATTATACTATTCTAGCTTAAAATTTATAACATGGTCTTTGTTTTTTAACCATATTTTTGAGGCAATCTGACTGACAGTCTTGAAAGTAGTTATTACTTTTTTAGATGTCATCTAAAAACATAGCTGTTAGTTTCACCCACAAACTACATCACAAATGGTTGAACTGTGGTTCTTTCCCAGACAAACGCTAAATTTAGGATGTCTTCTTCAGTAAAATAAGGGAGAATACTGATGTTCAAGAATTGCATCAACTACTAGTCTGTCACCCTCTTGATGTGTTTAAATGAAACAAATGCATCATAGAGTGAAATTATTTAGACAGATGTCAGAGTAAAGCTAAAGAAAAAGAAACAGCCCACTGTGAAGGACTCCTTGGTTACCAAAGGAGTGCACAGGAGGTGTGCAGAGAAATCCTATTACTGGGTAATGGGATTTATTTGCGTGTCCAGACACCAGTTTGAAAATGTGATTCTGCTCAAGACATAAGCAGAGGGGTTCTTTTATGGGACAAAATTCTGTCTTCAGGAAAGATGGAATATATTTCACTAAAGTCAATCTGATTCTCCCTTTAATAAATTGCTTGAAGGAAAAGAAAGTCTTTGCTGACACAGAAATGCTGAAACCTTAGCTTATTCCTTTGAAGTACAATCTAAAGCAGGGAGTGGGCAAGAGAACAACAGAAACTTGTAAGAGTTAGGCCCAGAAACACTAGAGATGTCTGGCTAAGTGGCATCATTTACTATTTACAAGTGAGGTCTAAAATATGAATAGTTTTTAAAGCAGTATATATTTCCCCCTAATATATAATATAAAATATGCAAGTTGCAAGGCCAAAATCTATTCAGTCCGGGAAAAACAACAACAACAATAACACATGACAAAAAGTGGACATGCTTTTTTTCCCCCATTTTTCAACTATATATCAATAATTATTTATGTGAACTTTTCTATAGCTAAAATTCTGTGACTTTAGATCAGTGGTGACTATTTCTATGAAGGACCAGAAAATAAGTATTTTAGGCTTTATTGGTCATGCTGTCTCCTTAACTGCTATTCCACTCTGCTGTTTTAGCACAAACCATGGCTGGATTTGTCCAAACATTTTATTTGGCTGATCCCTGATGCTTGTCAATTAGTATATATTTCAATATAGCCCTAGCATCTATTACAGAGCCTGGCATGTGATATGGAATTAATAAGTAAATAAAATACTTAAACAGTTGATTTATATTCCTGATAGTTAATCCTCTGTGTAGAGTAGGCTTTGCTTCATTACATCTCCTTTGATATGATTCCAATTGATTAGCTTGAGAAATTTAGCCTCAAGATATGTGATATGTACAACTTCATTTCTGTGGTTCTGACAAAAATGTATAACCTGAATTAGGCATTAGAATGACCCAAATTATGGGATCTTTTAGGATATATATGACCTGTAATATTTAAAAAACGCCAAGATCAAGAAAGACAAAGGAAGGCTGAAATAATGTTCCAGAATAAAAGGAGACTAGAGGAAAATGACAAATAAATACAAAGAATTGCCCTGTATTAAATCTGAAATCAGGAAAAATATGTATATGTGGCATTTATTGGACATTTGACAAAACTATAATATATGCTGTGGTTTAAACAATAACATTAAATGAATATTAACTTTCCTTACCAGGGTTATGAAAACTAATGACTTTATTCTTATTCTTAGCTAATACACTGAAGTATTTATAAGAAAGCATTGGAGAAGGGGATGATGATATTTCCATCTTATTCAAAAATTCTTCAGACAATATAAAATATAGGTACATATAAATAGATAAAAATGGGGCAAATGTAAATGATCAGCAAATCAGGCTAAAAGACATACAAGAGTTCCTTGCAAAATTTATTTAAAATATACTGTTGCCTGCCATCCCTCTGCCCAGACCCTGAAACATATAAAATAGAAAACATCAAGACATAGTCACAGATGATTTTAGCTCTATTAATCTTCTACTTTGAGCAGAGGAATGGATAAAATGGAAGATATCATGAATGGACTCAATATTTACAGTGATTTCTAAAAACAACATGTTTGCAAATGTCTACGTCATTTTCCACTAAGAAAATCTTCCTAAAGAAATTCCAACAACTAAAAATATCATACAACTTGTAAGCCTTGCAATATTCAACCAAGGAAATTCTAAATAATTCTCAAAGTATCCAATCAGAAGGAAATATTTAAAATAATTTCAATTCTTTTTTAATTAGATTATGTGCTGCCTATAAAACAGATTAACAAGAACAAGAAGAGAAAGTGTTTGAGTTGAATGCTGAGTCAGGACACAACAAAATAATTCGGTGAACCTGGAAAACAGGTTTTCAAAATGAGACCGAAAGGGAGGCACTTTAAGAGAGACAAGTCTGCAAGAATGAAACAAACAATGGGTCTGGGAAGATTTGTTTTCAATTTTTTTTTTCTAGACAGACAATCTGCTGACTTAGAAGAATATCCCTTCTCTGTGTATTTTTAGAAGAGCTTTGGGTTCATTTGACATGAATTTTGCTTTCAGATAGGTTTATCTTGACTATTTCTGTTCAGCATTTTTAAATTATCATAGTACAATAGAATAAAATGCATAACTTCTGAAGCTATACATGCTAGTTAACTCCAAGGTTTTCTAATTTAGAATAGCAGAGAAATATGGAAAGTCTTGAATTATTTTAAGCTTCTTGTACTTATAAGTTTAAGCATGAATCTGGACCAATCTCTGAAATCACAGATACCAAGTTTATTTATAAAACAGAGAAAATATTATGAACCTTAAAGAACATCACAACTTAATTAAAAAATATCCACTGGGTATTTATCTGAAAGAAATAACTCACAAAAATTTTAAAAACATACTCACTAGTAATACTTCTACTAGTATTTTAAAACTAAGACTGACCTAAGAATGTGGTTCATTATATTTTGTGCTTTAAGCAAAACTGCACTCTGGTACATTTTCCTATTATTTTTTTAAGGAATCAAGATATTCTATTACTATGAACATAACTGAAAGCAACAAATGATCAAACATAAGATTAGCTACACAGATAAAGCAATTCCAGTGTGACTGGTAAAACAATTCCTCAAAAATTAACGTATCTTCAAATTCTGATTTTCCTGAAATTGTGTTGATATGTTTACTGCTTTGCAGTATTATCAACTATTTTGATCTGAAATTGGCCAGCTGACCTCCATAAATTGCCATTTATCTTACTCCAGACCTTGCAACATTTCTTCCTCTACAAACTCATTTCAAATTATAGATATTGTTATCACAGTGGAAGGTCATTTTAAATCTGTTTGTCGGTTCAAATAATGCTTAAAATCAATAGTATTTCCTGCACCTCTCCACATTCCACTTGATTCAGTGGTTAAGGTGGCCACATTCTACAGCACACAGATTTTCCTGATGAAAGTCACCTTTATCAAAAGAAATTGCACTGACTTTATTTATTTTTGTTTTGAAGCTTTATTCTGATTAATTTATATTACACCAATACTGTTTCTGATGATGTTTCCAGATTATAAAATATAATAATGCAATTATGAATTATAAGCTGCTACAAAGAATTTTTACATATCTTATTGTCCTTAAGTAAAATTGTTTTTTCAACAAAGACAAGTGTCTTGTGGAAATAGTTTCTTGTAAAATGTCAATTAGAGGTATATTTCACACATATACACACGCTCATGCTTATGTGTAACTCTTTGTGGGGAGCCTATTTTCAGTGACTCCTGTTCTCTATCTCTAGCACCAAAGGCATTCTGTTCCTGGCTATGTGAAACACTCCATTTACAGAACCTGTGGTTTAAACAGCGATTTTCTGTTCCACACCAGTAAGAGCAAGTACAAAGTTGCAATGGTTCTTCTTCCTTTCAGTTTGGTTATTCAAATAACTATATCAAATTATTTGTTTTAAATTAGTTATTCCTTTTCTCCTGCATCAGAAACATTCAGAGATATGAAGTGACACTTCATTTTTATTATTGTTTTAAATATTTGTACCGAAGAATCACATGTATGTATTTCATCTTTTTGATAACTAATCAAAACTGCTTCTTATTTTAAAAGCTCTGAAAAGACTTTTTCTGGTTCAGTTATGTTACTTTGTCTTGAAATAATTTTTAAAGATATTGGGTTTTTAGTGAAAAAATAGTGATCATCTGATTTTATAGTAAATTTATTTCAGAGAGAATCATCTCATTTTTTGTATAATAAATTCATCAAATCATCAAACGTGATAATAGATGAGAAAGACATGTGAAATCACTTGGGGTCTCAGAAAAGGCATGCATTTTGCCCTTACACTGACTAATGATATGATACTGCTAACAAGATGATAATAGTGACACAAATGATATCCAATTAAAAATATATAAAGTACCTGACAAACATGTAAGAGTCATTACACTGTATTACTATTATAATGTCTCTCATTTGTATTACAATATGAAAAGTATATTCTTACAGTAAAATTTTCCTCTTAAAATCAAATCTGTACATAGGCATATTATTATACATCACCTCATGACAATAGCTTTGGCAATTATAATACATATAATTTTGAGTATCGGATTACATTATTCAATTACCATATTGCCAGCCAGATAGCTGGAGTGGACCTGCAGTATGTCTGTGTAGGTAAGCCTTTGAGAACAGGTTGAGATTTCCAAAACTTCTGCTAAGATATACTTGGGGGAATTGGTATAGACAATAAAAGGCAAGAGCCTTGATGGAAGGGCTATCAGTTCAGGACAGAATTCTATAAAAATCAGAGATCTATACCACTTTCTGTCACTGTCATAGTTTGCCACAGGGCTGCTGATACAAAGTACCAGAAATGGATTGGTTTTTATAACAATAATTTTATTTATGGTAAAAGTTTATAGTTCTGAGGCTGTGAATGTCCAAATCAAGGCACAATCAGAGATACTTTCTCGCCAAAGTCAGCTGCTGGTGATGCTGGCGTGCTGCCAGGTAGTGAAGCAAGATGGCGAGCAATCTGCACTGAGGTCTCTGCCTTCCCCTCCATGCTCACTGTCTCCCAGAGACCACCTCCTGGAGCTTGTCTGTTCATCCTTGAGCTGCTTCATAGGCCCAGACTCTTGGGGACTTCGTGCTTAAGCTTTGGCTGCTAGTGATCCTCAAGTCCTCTCTCACATGCCAGATAAAAAATCGCAGAGCTCCCTTTTAATGTGTGTCTCTCTGTCTGCATCTCCATTTGTATCAGACCCAGCAAGAGAGCAGAGAACCAGCTGACTCACGTCTCACTGACATAGTCAGTCAAAAGCCCTAAAGCAATCTTCTCAAGTAATCTAATCAAGGAAACTTAAGGGACTTTGGTGCAATCAAAGGACCCCATCAATTCCAATTAAGGAACAGATTAATTTAAGAATGTAAATCTTTTTCTGGGATTCACAAATTCAAACTGTCATAGTCACTGATATTGGTCACCCAAAAATGTAGCCAAAAAATAAAAACAAAACTAAAAATGTGACCAAATATATAATTAGAGTAGATTTCTCTATTTATTCATGACTATGTATGAAAAGTTTTTTGTTTTTTGTTTAATGTGGAAGGATATTCTCTCATGTCACTGAATCCCTTGTGCTTAGCTTTGTCTTTGTCTAATAAGTGTGTTTTGCACACACCAGACTGTGTTGGCATATAGAAATTAGGTCATTGTGATGCCCTGTATAGAACTCTGAGAATTGTGTTTAAGTAAATGCTTCCTTGAATCTTTTAAAAATATCTACATTCTTTACACTGCTACTGGGTGCATTAGCTGCAGTTAAAACTACAGGTGGGAAACAACTCACCTCTTAATACGTGGCAAAAAATTATTTCAGGAGGAAAACACACAGCTACTGTCGATCATTTAAACTTCTGAATGTATAATGCATATTTAGGATTAGCATAACAATATTAGCTAAGGGCAATGCAACATAGGAGTTTTCATTTTTAAGTCATATATTTGAATTTAAATCAGATCACCAATGAGGTACCTCTCATCCTAACTCAAACTATTTCTGGACACAGAACATAAAATAGGAATTCAATCCTTTCCCATTGTTAGCAGCTTCAATAAAACTAGAACAGATAATGCCAGTTGGATTGAAATAATAATAGTCAAAAATTTCTAAGCCTCCATAAATAGTAGAGATGCTACTTATTTTCTTCTAAAATAATTTAATTGGTTAAAAATATTTATTGAATCCCTACCATAAACACCTGCAGCACTAGATCTGGAACAATTACATTGTGGGAGACAAATTGCCTGCCCTTAAAGAGATCAGTTCCTCATGTTCTGGTAAAGCAGTTGTATCTTAATATTTAGTATGTATGAGAACAATAGAACAAGATATTTGATTGCTTTAATTATAATAACTAGTTAAGGCTGATGAGGTAAGAATAATAAAATTTGCTACAGAGGAAGTGGGAGAAAATATGCGCTATGGGGTTATTTCTCAACCTGCACGACAGAGATTTTGAAGAGAAAAACTAGATCCGAAAATCCAAGAGGGAAGACTGAAAACCAAGCAAACCAAGAAAAAACTATGCCTATTGAAAATTTTCCAGAAAAGTGGCCCAGGTTCTCACATGACCTTGTATCTTGCCAAGAATGTGCAGCTACCTCGTTCTTTGCTTTAAACTAGTTTGATTTGTGGCCTTGTGTGACTTGTGTTCTTTGTGATTGGTTCCTTTTTGTGAAATGCGTACATATTATTTCCTTCATTCAGTAAAAGTTTACTGATTATTTGTGCCAAGAATAAAGAGATGAAGGACATGATCCCTATTTTCAAATATCTTAAAGCTTGGTGGAAAGTAACAGTTCTTTCCAGACCTACCTCTCCTGAATGACTCTCAGATACATTTACAGACTACTTTAATTACTACACAAGCAAAGAAAAAACAAAAACATGGCACCAGGCAACAACAGAGCTACAGCAAAGAAACCAGGTAGTATTTAAGGTTGGACTAAATTGATTGTTTTTCTAAATTAAATCAAAGCTAAGTATGCTGACTATTGGTTTTAATTGTAACTCATCAAGGAATTATGTTTAAAAATTGATAATGTTAATAGCTGCAAAGAATATCACTGTAGCCATTTCAGTTGAGAACATTGAAATATTAGTGGTTATGCATAAGTTATGATACCTCATTAATCAAAATAAGGGTGTTCAGTTCAACATATAAATGTAACTTATTAACCTAGCATTCTAAGACTATGTAGGGATTGCTCTTGTGAACTTTGCTGTATTGACTGTTTATTAAACTATTACTTAGTTGTAATGCTTGTACCACTTATTGATCTGGGAATTCTCTCACTTCAGGAAGCAGCTGAGCATAGACAGCCATCCCTAGGACACTGGTTTCCATGACTGGACAAATTATTGAACCCTTCTCCCCAAACAAATATGTCAGTGCTAAAGTTTAGTGAAGCATGTGTAGCTCCTCAGGGTTGAGCATGTGTTTTGCATGCATGGGATCTGGGGATCAATCCCTGATACCTGCTAGAAAAAAACCCACAAAACAAAACAAAACAGAACAAAAAACAAAAAAATACTAAAGTTTTAACAAACTGACAATTTTGAAACTTTTGAGGTGAGTATAAACTTATAGGTAAGAATATTGCATTTATGGGAGAAGAAAAATCCTAAGCAGTATTATAATGTTCTCTGCATTAGCTTCATGCACATAAAAATATATGAACTATATAATATAAACTATATAAATTATAATTAAAATGTTGTATAATACATGTACATTTATATTTTATTAATTATATACAACCAGTACATATAATTTAAATACACACACATGCACATAGAAGTATTATCTTGCAATTGGTATGTACAACAGAGCTTGTGGTCTATTTTACATGGGTTAGCTCATTTAATCCTTGTTAGAACACTAAAGATTAAGTAATAATATTATCCTTTTCCTATATTTGATGTTAGATGATGGGACTGGGAGACATAGAATTTAATTAATTTTCCCATAAGTACATAATGAAAAGAAAGAAGAACCAGGATTATCTGCCATTAAAGCTTGCATTTTTAGCCTATATTTATGTTTGGAGAAAACATATTAGCATAAATATAGGGGATTTTGAAGAGAAGAATCTATAAAATAAATTTATTTATATAATATTTAGAGAGATATTTGATATCCAAATTATGAATGTACAAGAGTTCTTCAAAAACTCTTCCTTCTCCATGAATCCACTGAAGTCTTTATTCAGTTTCCTTCTTCTTCCAACTTTAGTTACTGTTGGTCAATCAACATTGAAAAATTGAAAACATTTTTCTCCCTGTCATTAACCAACATATACTATAGGGTATCTCCTTCTTCTTCTGATCTTTCAGTCTCTATCCTTTCACTACTCAGACCTCAAACTTCTGCCCTTTTACTATACTCACTTCTTCAGTCTCCTTTGTGCTAATATGATATCTAAAGAACTTTAAATTCAACTGTCAATAGATGACAGCTACATTTATTTCTTTGATATCATGGAAAAACTTAAAAATCTGAAAGAAAATTTATCTTCCCTTGGGGTGGTATTTTGGTTTGGTAGGCTGCCAAAATGCAATATACCAGAAATGGGTTGGTTGTTACAGTGGGGATGTATTAACTTACAAGCTTATAGTTCTGAGACCATTAAAATGTCCAAATCAAGGCACCATCAGGTAATGCTTTTTCCCTGAAGCCTGGCTGCTGAGAATCCTGGACTCCTCTGTCACATGGCAAAGCACATGGTGGTATCTTCTTATTTCTCCCTTCTATTTTGGGTTTCATTGCTTTTGGCTTCTGGCTTTCATGTGTTTTCTCTTAGGCCCTGTGGCTTTCTCCTGTCACTCTCCATAATCATCCCATTTATAAAAGACTCCAGTAAGAAGATTAAGACTGACACTGGACTAAGCCTTAATTGAAGTAACCTAATCAAAAGGTCCTATACTGAAATAACCTAACCAAAACTACCCATACCCAATAGGGTTCATACACAAAGTAATGAACCAACATTAAGTACATGATTTTCTGGGTTACCTAGAGTCTCAAATTATCACACTCCACCCTCTGGACATGTTCTTTCCATATGCAATTACATTCATTCCATCACAATATTTCAAAAGCTCTAAATCATTTCAGTACCAATATTAAGTATAGTCTCATCAAAATCATTTATAATTTTAGTCTGTCCTGGGGCACAATGTCCTCAGACTGTGAACCCGTGAAATTGAGAACAAGTTACCCACTTCCAATATACAAAGGAGGGGGAGTTATAGGATAAATATTCCCATTTCCATACAGAAAAATTAGAAGGAAAAAAGGGATCATGGATCCCAAACAATTCCAAAACCCTGCAGAGTATACTCTATTAGATTTCAAGGTCTGAGAGTCATCTATAGAAGGATGCTTAATCATCGGGGCCTGAAGGAGTGGTAGGCCCTCCCTTTGCAAGTGCTTGCACAGTGGACATGCTCTTAACTCTACCCTCATCAAGCATCCAGTTGGCAGCCAAACTCTATGCTCCACCCTCCAAGAACACTGGGATGATAGCCAGACTCCCCTAAATCACTGGGGAATGTGCTCCAACCTCTCTGAAGACTGGAGCTGCAGCACTCTTCTTGAACCATGGGGCAGAAGGATCTGCCTCTTCAAGTGCCAGAAAATACTCACCCTTTTCATCCACATGGGTGGGCTTGCTCTCTTGGCTTGAGAAAAAGTCTTCAATCCAGACCTTAGCTTCCATGGTTGAGCCTTTGAAGATACTTTTCTTTCAATCTGTCCCTTTCTGACCCTTTTAATCCAGGCTGGCAGTGATTCTGTTCATACAGATCTCACAAAAACTTGCCAGTATCACATATAGCACATAGGGATTCTAACAATCAGACAATAGGACTTTCCAAAAATCCTTTCTAGATAACTTCATTTCCAATCCTGACTTGCCTCAAAATGGCTGACTGTTTCCATGTTCAGTTAAATCATCACATGGACACTATTCTCTGAGGACTTAACTTTCTGGAAGCACAGAATTTTCCAAATCATCAATTTCTTGTATTCTTGTGCCCAGGAATTCAGTTTTCAGCTTATCTCTTTCCTCTCACATTTTACTATAAGCTGCAAGGAGAAGCCAGACCACACTTTCTACATTTATTTTGGAAATCTCCTCAGTTAAGTATCCAAGCTCATCATTTTCAATTTCTGCCTTCCATCTGACATCAGAATACAATTTGCCAAGTTCTCTGCCACTTTCAAACAAGGGTTGCCTTTCTTCCAGTTTGCAATGACACTTTCATCATTTCTGTCTATGGTCTCCATATTTCTACCAATAGTCTCTTCAAAGCAATCTAGGTCTTTTCTTTCAGGCATTTTGCAATTCTTCCCATAAAACCTAATCAATAAGCCTTTTCCACATTTTTGGTACTTGCAATAGCAATACCCCATTTTCCTGGTACTAAAATCTGTTTTAGTTTGCTATGCTGTAGAAATGCAATATACAAGAAATGCATTTATTTATTTTTTATCCAAACTAAATATTTTCTTTTCTTATAATTATTTTTTTTATTTTTAAAAATTACATAAATGTCATGTAAAAAATATAAGGGATCCCCATATACCCCACTTCCTTCCCCTCCCACATTTTCCCACATGGAGATTTATTAACAGGTAAACTGACAGTTCTAAGGCAGTAAAAATGTCCAAATAAAGGCATCATCAGGCAATGCTTTCTCCCTGAAGACTGGTTACTGGCAATCCTGGACTTCTCTCAGTCATTAGGCAAGGCACATGGCAACATCAGCTGGCTTCTCCCTTCGGTTTTACATTTTGTGGCTTCCAGCTTCTAGCTTTCTCTTAGCTCCTGTGGCTTTCTCCTGTCTCTCTCATTCATCCCATTATAACTCCAGTTAGAGTTTTAAAACCCACCCTGGACCAAGCCTTAACTGAAGTAACCTAATCAAAAGTTCCCATCTATAATAAGTTCAGACCTCCAGGAATGGATCAGCTTTAAGAACATTATTTTTTTGGGTATATACAATCTCAAACTACCAGAGTTGGAATTTTCATTTTTATTTTTATCATTAATGTTATAACTTTCATGATTCCCAAAACTAAACTTGAGGTTATATATTTTTCCCTCTCCTTAATAGGCTACCATTTTTTTCCATTTTCTCGGTCATTCTTCCTGGTCACACCTATAATTTTTCATAGCCTTCTGCCTGTCTTCTTGGCTCTTAATTCCTTGTTTCTTTTCTTTTATTCATGATCTTACACTTTCCAAATGGAATGATATCCTCCCCAAATTTTCACATAGTATCAATTCCTTTATCATAAATTTTCCTTGAGACTCTGCCATTCCTCAGGGAAATGCAATTCATTTTTCTATCTCATACTTAAGGTGTTCCACAGTGCCACATTAATTCTCTTAACTCTGTCAAATATACACCTTCAATTTTAGCCAGCCACCTTCAATCCTGTGATAATTCCCACTGCTTTAGAAATAGGCTCATGTCTACTTCAAGCTCTATTCCTTCAACACTCACCTTGATTCATGGTAAGACTTGCCTTGATTCATGTTGCTTTGCGGCATTCCCTTTTAAAAATTTCTCTCAGCATTTGTCAATAGATTTGGGTTACTTTATATATTTTCTTCAACTATAACTTTAGAATTGTAATCCAGACATTTTCATATGTCATGCAAGACTTTAATGTACTTATAGATTTCAATTTTCTTGAGGATTATAACTGTTTTTCTTATTTTTACTGGGAACCCTTCAGGATTTTGCAGACCTCAGTTACTAGACATTCCATGCAAATGGCTTGATTAAAATAAAAGTTTGGGTATTTTGTGGATTTCATTCCCCCATTTTCTACCAGTATTGTTTCCATGTCCTCTCTGTAATAGCATACATATGCCTACAGTCTTTCCTTAGTAGAAATTGTGTTTCCTTTGCCCAATGTGAGAAGGTTCTATTAAGTAAGAATCAAGTTGGTTGCTACTTACTGATGTGAGAATAGGAGAGTTGTTTTTATTCTATTTATCCTATCTACTAGTTTTCACCTCCATTTTATCTTCTTTTTCATATTTCTGCTTCTACCTACCCATGCTAAAAGAGAATATAGAGCCATAGATTCTTGGTACACCTCAAACGTTCTTGAGATGCTGTCTAAGATCCCAGTAATTTTTTTTCTCTAAAATTAAAATGTGTGTCAAAACAACTTTTTTGTGTGTGGAAAAAATAGATATCTTAAATGTAAATTCAACAGACTGATTATCTCCAACTACTTATTGCAATCATTTGATTTTGAAATGTTTATCAGGGATAGGAAGAAAATGAAGGTGTATATCCATGTCTCTGTCCATTCTCTCTTTTTCTTTCTGCCTCTGTCTGTCTGTCTTTCTCTCTCTCTCTACATATATATATTAACTTAATATAATTAACATAATAAATAATATTTCTAAAGCTATGGAAATAAACTGGACTTCAGTGTTTTGAAGTTTCATATATTTGTGTAAATGTTCTCCATATGTTGTACTTTATACACATATGTGTTGCCTCTTGTTTTACTGAAATAAAAGCTGAAAAATTTATGCACATATGTAGAGAGAGTTCTTTGTAACCACTCTTAAGTAAGTGGAAGGATGAGGATAATTTTTAAAATTCTAGTGGGTTCAGATCCTTGGTTTATCCCTTATAATTTTTATAATTTAACTCCGTGGTGCCACAGTTTACTCATTAGTAAAATAGGCATTAAATAGGAACCATATCAGATTTTTGTGAGTATTAGATAATATAGTTCATGCAAGCACCTTACTATAGTAATGGACACATGTAACTACATTTCTTGTTATGATATCATGTTTTAATCAATATCAAATTATTAAAGGATTGATACATGGTGAACCAAAGATGGATATTATATTATTTTTCTCTAACTCTCTAAATCATTTATGGGATTTTTTTTTTTTAAGATATGGGATTGGGAAATTTTTAAATGAGTAACTGTGATTAGCTCCAGCCTATAAAGAGAGCAGAACAGAGCTAGGGCGATCATTGGGGAAGTTCATCTCAAATCTGCTCTCCTATTTCTTGGCTATATTATCTAGAAATTTTACTTCCAACAGCACATCCTTTCAGCCTCATATAAGGGTGTGCAACTAATGTGATGCACACACAGCATGCATCCATACACAGATGTTCCAGCTGTGTTTATGGTAGTAGCAACCATATGTTTCCTATTCCACGTGGAATCTTCAGGCCCACTTTGCTTTGCACAGTGGGAATAATTGAGTTTTGTGGAAAGCTTGGCTTACTGAGATAATGCACCCATCCAGGTGATAATGTAAATGAGCGGTAGATAAAAAGAAACCACTGGGATTGTAGATATGTTTCAAGGAAGAGAATGCAAGCTAAGAGTAGTCAGACTGTATAACAAGAGACAATTAGAAATAAAAAAGCAAAGCCATAAAGAAAGAATAAGGATATTCAGGGCAGAGTCAAGAAGATGTTTATATTGCTTCAAAATTAAACATGATATCCTAGGAAATATTATGTAATGTTAGTCACTGATTTACTTTAAACTTAAGAATATGGCTAGAGGACCATTTGAATCAGTAACTTTGCAGTGAATGGTATTCTGATCACTGGTCCAATACAGGAACTACAAAAGTAAAAAAAAAACCAAGGAAGTATATGCAGGGAAGACTATTTTAACAGGAATATTATTAAGGCAGAGCTCTGGAGAGATAGACAACTACTGATATCTAGTGACTTTCTCTGAAGACAGCTGAAGAAAAGGAGAATTCTTACTGAAATCTAGCAGTACCACAATTATGCAACACAATTGCCCGTTACCTTAGTTATTCAGAGGTATCTCTACAAAATTGGATTTCTGAATGTAGATTTAGCACATTAATTTTGAGATTTACCTGGTATGTGCTTCTAAAAGAAGTGACCAGATTTATAATACAGATAGAAAATTATTTAAATTCTCAGAAGCTATGGCTTGTCACCACACCTGTGCATCACTCCTGGCTGAGCATTAGTTAAGGATATTTATAAAGCAAAACATACCACCCTTGAATCTGAAAGAGTTGCTGGCTTCATTTGTTCCCTTAGGGAAGGCTTTTAAAAAATTTCCTGTGTTTTATTAGAGTGATAGTAAGTAAATATAATAGTTTTCAAATATCCAATCATACTTATTTGGAAGTCCACTATATTATAAGAATATGCAAAAAAAAAAAGTGAATTAACTTTGCTTTAGTATAGATTCAAGTAAAAATGAAATCTTGCATAAAGTTGAAACCATTGCATTATGTCTCAACTGTCATTTGCCACAAATGTACAAACATTGTAATAAAACAGAGCCAGTGCTGGCTTTATATGGTCTTCAAACTAAGGAGAGTTTTCATATTTTTAAATGGTTGAAAAAGAGATCAAAAGAAAAACAATTGTTTTATAAGAAGGTGGCAATTATAAGAAATTCAGATTACAACACCCACAAATAGCATTTTATTGGAGCACAGCCATGCTCATTCATTTACCTACTGTCTATGGTTGCTTTTGTGCAACAACAGCATAGTTGAGTGGTTTCAACGGAGACCATTTGCCTGTAACACCAAAAATATTTTTTCATTTTTCCTTTAAAGAAAAAGTTTGCTGATTTCTCTTTCAGGCAAAATAAGTTAACAGATTGCTCCTTCTTTGGTAGGCTTGGTGGCCCAAGAGCTGACTCTGATGGCCACTAAAAGTTTCACGGTCACAGACTGGAAAAGTTGAGTGATAGGTTCTTTTGGGAACCCCACAAACCTAAGAGTAAAGGGTTCCTGCAACCACCATTCAGGGCTTTTACTTCCTCAGTGATCACATCAGAGCATCAGAAAACTCCTGTGTTTCACTTTGCATCTTCTATGACCTTTTTTTATTTTTTCTCCTTTTAAACTTCATAAAAATTAAGAGTCAAAAGGTAAGTCTATGTATTTTCTAGCAGATATTTGTGTTTGTTTAAGCATAGGAAAATAAGAATGTGTCAGCCCTTCTGATAAGCAGAGGTCATCCATCACACCGCCTTTACAGCGATTGTCCATTAGTGCTGGGGTAAAGATGCAGGGCAAGACCACATCATCATCTAGGTGCCTTCAGTCACTTACCCTTGACCTGTGGAAAAGTTGCTTTGAGGAAAGGGCAGAAGTTCATGGAGAAAGGTTATATTTATGTGCCACAGCTGCCCAATTAGTGGGACATGGTGCTTGGCTTAAGAAACATTTATGAGAAATAGATGGACTCCCTCATCTCTTCTAAACAATGAATAATGGAGTAACATCACAAAAGTCATGAGAAAGAAAAGTGTCAAAGGATCATAAAATGTTTAAAGCAGAAACTTCAAGATAACTCAGTGAATAGGAGATGCAAACTTTTGGCTATGGGGTTGAGATTTATTCTACTTAAGGTTGGGTTCATGAGATTTAGTTTTGGGTGCATTTTGTTTAGATGGTTTTAATCCCTAAAAAAAGACATTGTTTCCCAATGTTCCAAGTTGTTCATTCACAAAAATATTAAACAAAAGAGGAGGAAGCAAATGTATGACACAATAGGCATTCTTGAGCAGTGATGTGTTGATAATGGGGCTTGTTAGTAAGTATATCTAGTAGCAGCCATTGTGGTCCAGTAGGGATCCTCATGTAATTTGTCAAATGGCAAGTGCAGATTATTTCCTGAAAATCTTAGAAGTACTTATCAAATGACAATGAATACTGCCTGATCTATCAGGTATTTAGCAACTGCTTAGCCATTCGAATTCTTTTGGAGTAATAGAACAAAACACTTTTTTTTAAAACTACCCATTGGTCAGTTACTAGTATTTAAAGGCCTTTTCAGAATTTATAGTCCTTCTTTAAGATCTCTTGATATGCAATAGAGGATAAATAATTCTGTTCTCCACTAGCTGACATTTTATTTGATTTTGTCACGTTGTCAAGAAAGGGATTACTCTGAAGCAAGCATAAAAGGAATGCTGTTTTGCAAAATATATCTAATGGTAAAAGGAGAGTCCTCAACAGGTTCTCTTTGAATAGGCAATATTTACTCTTCTACTAACAATATTACTATAATTTACCTCCATCAAAAGTTTAGTGGGGGGAGGGGGGAAGTGATGGAAACACAGGCAGAGCTCAATGCTCTCACAAAAACAACATAGAAAGAGCCCAAAACTGTCTGAGAGATCTGCTTTGGGTGTCAGCAGACCAGGACAGTGCTACACAACTCCAGTGGGATGAGGGACAGAGAGACAAAGAAGCTGAAACTGTAAACATGAGTTACCAAGCCCCTGCAGAAGCAGGGACGGGCTATCCTCCCCCCTCACAGAAGATATTTAGCTATGATAAAACACCTAGCTCACTACAACCAACTAAGTGGGGAACAGATGTTTTCCTCCCTGTCAGCTGTTTCAAGGAAAAAGGGGGGAGAGGGAGTCAGGGTGCTTTTCCTCAGTGTATTTGGGCAGCAGAGCCCCCTTTGAATCTATGATATGAGATCCAACACAGCAAGCCAGGAAAACCAAGACTGAAACACATCCATAGAAAGGTGCACTGAAAAGCATATTCTGCTGGCTGGTCTGAAAATTGCACGGACCAAAACTCTTCTTGGTATTCTCTATATCATAACCCTGGGAGAAAATCTGAGTCCCATTAGTGAATCTCTGGCCTGAATTTGATAACTTAAGTGAAGCAATTTTAAAGACTTAGAATAAGTTGAACAAATGTCAAAGAACTGTGAAGAAAAAAAAATAGACAAGAAAGAGAAATTGTCCATCAAAGTAAATTCACCAATGTATTCATCAACACATTCAGATGCCTAGACATCAGCAAAAAATTAAAAATCATACTAGGAAACAGGAAGAGATGACCCAGCCAAAGGATTTAAGACAATTAATCAATGATAATCATACAACTCTCAAATCAAATAAATCAAATAAAAGAATTTAAAGGAAGTATGACTAAAATAAAGCATATTAAGAAGACACTGGGTGGGCATACAGAACAATTTGAAAGACTGCAAAGAAAAGTAACAGACTTTATGGGAGTGAAAGACACAATGGATGAGATTAGAAGTACATAAAAGCAGATTTTGAACTGCTTGAAGACAGAAATAGTGATTTTGAAGACAGAAAAACTGAACTTGAAAAGACAGAGAACAGAAAGAGAAGAGAATGGAAAAAATGGAACAGTCTCATGGAATCGAATGACAATGTGAAATGCACAATCATTTGCATTATTGGTGTCCCAGAAGGAGAGGAGAATGGAAAAGGAGCAGAAAGAATATTTGAGGATATAATGACTGAAAACTTCCTACTCTTATGAAAGACATAAATATCAATACCCATGAAGGACAATGTACTCCAAACAAAATAAATCTGAATAGACTTACCTCAAGACACCTAGTATTCAGAATGACAAATATCAGAAATAAAGAGAATTCGGAAAGCAGAAGAGAAAAGCAAAGCATTGCATACAGGGGAAACTTGATACCATTAAATGCTGACCTCTCATCAGACACCATGGAGGAGAGAAGAAAGTTGTATGATGTATTTAAGATTCTGAAAGAAAAAAAAACAAAACTGTGAGCCAACAATGCTGTACCTGGAAAAACTGTCCTTCAAAAATGAGGATAAATTCAAAGTCTTCACAAGCAAACAAAAACTGATAGAATGTGTTACCAAAAGACCATAATTGCAAAAGATACTAAAGGAAGTGCTGCAACACCTATTAGACTGGCCACTACGAAAGAGTCAGAAAACTTTGTGTGGAGAAATAGGAAAACTTATTCACTGTAGGTAGGAATGTAGAAATATAGAATGGTAGAGCCACTGTGGAGGAGTGTTTGGGAATTCCTAAGGAAGTTGAATATAGACCCAGCAATACCATTACTAGGTATATGCCCAGAAGAACTGAGAGCAGAGACATGAACAAACATCTGCAAACCAATATTCATAGCAGTATTATTCACAGAACAACACAAGTGTCCATCAACCAATTAATGGATAAACAAATTGTAGGGTGTACACACTATGGAATATTATACAATGGTAAGAAGAAATTAAGTTGTGAAGCATATGATAACCTGGAGAACATTATGTTGAGTGAAGTAACCCTGACACGAATGGACAAATAGTCTATGCTTGCGTTATTATGAACTAAATATATTGTGTAAACTCATGGAGTTAATAATTATAAGTCACCAGAAAATAGAAGGAGGGTAGAGAATGGAAAGCTGAGGGTTAATCTGTGCAAAATTATTGAAAAGTTTGTTTGTAAATCTTTTGAGATGAATAGAAATGGTTAAAGCGTATCATGATGTTTTTGACTCACAGTGCTATTGTGTGGTTACGACAGTAGTTGACAATGAGTCTAAGGTCATGTATATTCCAGGAAGGACAGCTAAAAACTAACATGGGGTTTTATAACATAACGAAACCTCATGTAAAACACAAAAATGGCTGATTGCATATTTAAGACTTTTTAAAAAATATAAATGCAAATATACTAGAGAGAAGGAAAAATAATAGCAGCTATGTATGGCAGGCAAGGCATAGAGATATTGAGAGGTGATGAGATTTGGGTTTTTTTGTTTGTTTGTTTATTATTATTAGAATAATGAAAGTACTCTGGCAGTGATTGGGGTGATGAATGCACAAACGTGATTACAACAAATACCACTGCTTGTACTCTTTGGGTGGATTTATGCTTTATTAATATGTATCAATAAAAATGAAAAAACGTTTAGTGGGGCATGATATATTATTAGCCTACAAAAAGAAAAATAGAAGAAAATTAAAAGGTAGTTATTTAAAATTTAAATTCCCAAAATGATAATATTTAGTGTATAAAAAGAGTAAATACTTTTTTGTCATCTACTTTATATCTCACGCTTCCATCCATGGAAAATAAAATCACTTTCCTAGAACAGAAATAAAAGCTAACAATCACTTATCATGAAAATAGGGGAAAAAAATTCTTTTATTCTAGAGAGTGAAAAAATTTATTTAAAACATATAAAATATGTCTTTTTTCTTTTAATGTAATATTTGACATTCAAAACAATTTATTTAATATGTTTGCAAGGTTATTTAGTGTAATTCAGTAAATATCCAAGAATTCATTACCAAACCTAAGAAAATGAATGTAACTGAGCAATTTTCTACCTATAGTTGCTCCTCGTTCTTTCCTTATGTCTAGCACAGAGGACATATGTGGCAGTCTGATATTATTGATGAATTCCAAAAAGAAATACTGATTATGTTTGTAAATTGGTGTGTTCCTCTGGGCTAGTGATACCCTTAGATTGTATTGAGTTGAGAGCTTTCACTTTTACTTGATTAAATTATGACTAGGGCTTTGATTGGGCTATGTCAGTAGGATGTCAAGGCACCACCCACCAAGGACTCAAGAGAAAATGACAAAGCAAAGGAGACAGTTAGTTTTGGATGCTAGAACCCCAGGAAGTAAACACACAGGAGAAGCAGATAGGTGAAGAAAGAGAGAAGACTCCAATAGATACCACAGAGGCCATGGGAAGAGAGACAAACTGTTAGCCTGATAGTCTACAGTTGGCCTTGTGTAGAGACCAAAGCAGCTGAGCTGAGAGAAAAATGAGCCCTGGAATAGAGACGAGCTTATCCCAGCCTACAGCTGATATTGGAAGAAGCTGGGACCACAGAGCCGTAAGAGGAAGAGGAAGCCTGAACCCTTGCAGACATTGGCAGCAATTTTGTTCCAACATGTGGCAACAGACATTGGTGATGTAAGTAACTTATGTTTTATGACCCAGTAACTGTAAGCTTCCACCCAAATAAATACCCTTTATAAAAGCCAACAGATTTCTGGTATTTTGCATTAGCACTCTTGGCTGACTAATACAATATACTATCCTGAATTTTGTATTCATCTCTTCTGTGATTCATGTAACTTATCATATTTATGTGCTTGCCTAAAAATATAGTATTTAATTAGTGTCTTCTCTTTTAAAAATGTATCTTACTGTAGGTAGTCTTCTGGCAATCATCTTTTCCAGTCTATGCCATCTTGAGGTTTATCTCTGTGGTCAGTAGTTATAGCTTATTAATAGCTTTTAACTTCTGTAATAATATCCCATTCTTTGTTTAATACTACCATTTACTTGTTCACTCCATGTCAAAGTTTATTTTGGTTGTTTCTAGATTTTTTGTTATTATGAAAATTGCTTATATATATATAAATACAAAATCTCCTGGACTGCATGTGGAAGAGTTTCCTTAAGGCATATAATTGGAAATAAAGTTATTCTTGAGATATGTGACTAGGAAATGGCAACTATTTTCATAAGGCTCCTACAGTAATTTACATTCTTGTCAGAGTGTATTCAATGTCTCCTTAATCCACATCTTCTCCACTATTTGGTTTTATCTACACTCTGATCTTTGGAAATCTAGGGGCATAACATGGTATCCATTATGGTTTAAATTTACATTTCCTTGATTTCTTTTACTTTTGCTTTCTATACGGCCAAACCATGCTTATTTACATTAAGCCACTAAATAAGGAGTGGGTGGAGTTAGTTTAATTCCATGTATAATCATTAAGATGAGTTGTAATTATATTTTTAATATTACTCGTATTTTCCTCTTCACAATGATTTTAGAAGATGGTATATAAAATGAATACAAGCAATGTCCAATAATTAAAACTAAAAGTGACATAGAGAGTAATTTACAGAGAAATTTGGTGCTTATCATTGACTAACATTATCTCTGTGTTCAAATTTCAAATACAATAAATAGTTTTATTTAAAAATTCTCTTTCCTCGTATTTACTTCTTGATCTTCCACCAGGTAATCATCCAAGATATGTCTTTCACTGGATCAAAATTGATAGCAGAATTTGTTTTAAAACATGTCCTCTGCTGAGCTGAAATATCATTTTAGTCTTGCTAAGAGGGTCTGATTTGTTTCCTTGCATGCTTTGTTTGTAACTCTCATTTCTCACTCTTACCACCACTGCCTTGGAAAACCTTTTCAAGTGAGTAAATGAACTTGTTTTGTCATTCTTTCCCTTCCTTTGCCATGGCATTTCCTAATAAAATTGCTCTATTTCATAGGGTATTCTCTGTTGCCACTTCTGATTTCATTCTTTGTTTAGAACTATAGTTTCTTCATTTTCTTAAATTTTCCTTTTTTGATCAAAAGAGAAAACAACAAAAATAATAACATTTATCAACAATAACTAATTTCCTCCTGGGAGCTAGTAAAATTTCATTTACTGCTACAAGAGTTGAATATTTACTTCTTTTGTCATGTGTATGAACATTTTAAGCTTTCCATTAGAATAATTTTTTCTAGTTAATTGCAAAAGTTTTCCACAATGGATTTAAACACTTTCAATTGCTTTAAAAAGTAGTTGTGTATCAAAATGTAGTCAATTATTATAATCAAATCACACCAGACTAGAGTATAAGTAATTCAGTTACATTGAAGATTAATTTTAATTTCTAAAGTATACTACTGGAGGCTTCCATATAAAAAGCATGAATAAATAATCAATCATGTTACTGACCTGGTTCTGTATATTGAATTTTTCACAATATATATTTAAATTTCTTGAAAATCCATACTTTCAAAAGTATGAAAATATATGATATTTTCTATTGTATCATGATTGTCAGCTCTAATATTTATTAGATTAAGTAACTCTTGAGTTTATTTAGGTGGCGGAATTGCCTTTTCAAATTTTAATTGTCACTTGGATCAGGGGAGGTTTTTGCCATAATATCTAAACCCCAATTTCATTTACATACGTAGCTAATAAAAGGCTGACAATGCTGAGGGTTCTCTCCTAAGTACTGCATAATCCATCCTTATATAGTCCATTTGCCCATCTCTTTCTACAAAACCCAGAGCATCTCTGTATCTATCCTGCTCTTCCAAATCTCTCGTTTTAAAGTGCACATGTGTTCTTCCATAAAACTACATTTGGGGTGTTGAATATTCAGGCCCCCATTAACAATACCTACCTACATAGTGAAAACACCAGCTCAGAATAAAGCTTTACCAAACTTATGAAAGAAAGGCATTTTAAACCTCTCAAAATGACTGGTAATTTAAGCATTAGTGATTATGTTCTATAAGAAAATAAAATATAAATCAAAAAGCTATAATCTAAGTGACTGCAGAATGAAAATAAAATCCTGAAAGTAATCAGGTTAGAATCTGAGTAAGGCTGATAAACATTAATTATAGAGAAATTTGCTAAATTTTCAGTGTTCTTATTTTGCATATAATTTGTAGTTTATTAGAAATAGTGGAAAGTTGATTTTCAAAAATATAACCTGTTCTGTAAGATCATATTTTCTGTAGCATTAAAAATGTATTGTTTTGTTTTTATATACATTTTAATGAATAAAGTATTAAATTTCATATTATTAATCAATTAAGATAATTATTATAATATGCTTTCCTTCGTATATGAAGCTCATATTACTGACCCTCTAAGAAAAGGGTGATGATTTGAAATGAGATTAATATTCCAGCTAGCAGATCTCATAGGTATATGGATTTGGAAATGCAGGATATATGAAGACTTGCACTGGATTTTCCTGAACAAGATGGGCATATGAATTACATAAGGATGGAGCATGGGTACTTAGGAGAGAATTCTAAGTCTTGAGTCAGCCTTTGCCAGATGTGCATGTGACTCAAATTGTAGCCTTAGATATGGCAAAAATCTCCATTGATCCAAGTGACAATTGAAGGTTTGATAAGGCAACTGTATCACCTAAATAAACTTGAATTACTTAATCTAATTATTAGTGCTGACAATGATGTTACTGTCTTGTAACATGATTTGTCTTATCTATAGACTGAATTTTTCACTCTATACTATTTATATTTCTTTAAAAATACATTTTTTTCAACTTCAAGCATAGAGATATTAATACTCTATTTTCTAGCATCTGAGGTGGCTTTAATAGTATGTAGAAATTCCTAATACCTAATTAGTAGTCAGTTTATTGTTTTCTTAAAAATATTACACAGATAGTATCAGCTCTAGGAGAAATAATTCAGCTTTGCAAATACATATTAGCTCCTTAATTTTCTGATTTTCTTTTGTAAATTGATTAATCAAAACCAAAACAAACACAAAATCTCTTACCATTTTTACTTAGTTCTTTTTTTTTACTTAGCTCTTAATGAAACTCAAATTACTTAGCTCTTATTTCCCTTTGAATGGTCCTCAGTCATTATGCAATCTGTCCCCATTTGCCATTTAAAAATCATTGCCTGTGCCATGCAAACCTGTTCTCCGTCTTTAGTCCTCTATTGAGTCACCCAAATTAAAACTCAGATTCCTGCCTTTCTGCACCCTTCATATTCAATTGTTCCATATTTTCTGCCATTTCTTCATACTGCTATGTCTCAAATATAACTTCCTTCTCCTTTCTCATGAAGGATGATTTATTTCCAGTCCTCATTCTTCTCCAAGATTTAACAATGTTCTTCCATTTCCTGTTTCATCTCCCTCCAATCCATCCTGTACAATCTTGCCTTACTGAGCTTTCTAAAACATATCTTTATCACCAATCACATTTATAGATCTTTCTGTGATGACCTGTAGTCTTCAGGGTGAAAACCCACTTTTCAGCATGTCATACAAGGCCTGGGTCTGCCTCCCTAGTGTCAACTGCCACTCCTCTAAACATTGCACACCTCCATTGTATTTTTTTCATGCCTTTCTGCCTTGTTTTACTTTCCAATACCACATATACGTCTCTCATTTTTGACTGATGAGCTAATTTTTCTACTAGAGATTCAGCTATATGGTCACCTCCTCCCAAACCCCTTTTCCAGCCCTTCGTCATGTTATGAATATTTCTACCATGGCATTGATAATTCTCTGTTATAACACAGTGCTCCTTACCTCCACTGCCCCACAGGTGACTGAGCATCTTAAGGTGGTTACTGCGTAGTTTGCATCTATCCCACTGACTAATATAATTCTCACTTAACACATTTTTTAAAAATTTTAACTAACTGAATGTACCATAGTCACATCTCAATAACTTAACTAAATGATGAGTCCAGGCATCTCTTTAGTCCCAAGATTCTTTGGCAGATCTCTAGAGCCAGCTTTGTTTATCAAAGCATACAGCACAATTCTGGTATATCCCAATTCTACCTTAGCTGCTATCACAAATACCATACAATGGGTTCCCTTTAAAAATAAACAGTTTATTGGCTCACAGCTTTAAGGCTAGGAGAAGCCCAAAATAGAGGTATTAGTAACACTATCCTTTCTTTCCAAGGTCTGTAACATCCTGGTGCTGGGTGTTAGCAAAGAGTGAGTTTCCTTGGCTTGTAGCTCTGTCTCACATCACACGGCCCTGTCCTCTGTCCTCTCCTTTATCTTCCTGGTTCTGTTGATTTTCAAATTCCACCTCCTCTTTTGACTTTATTTCTTATGTCTGAATTTCTTCTGCTTATGCAAGACTCCAGCAATCTGGATTAAGGTCCAACTTCATTTAGTTAGACCTCACCTTAACTAAAACCACAAGAGATGCTATTTACAATAGATTCACACCCATTGGAATGCAGATTAAGACTAAGAACGTGTCTAAATTGGAGATACATAATTCAGCCTTCCACGTGGTTAATTTAGATCCCAAAGACATATTGAATGCTCAAGATAAAACCACTTTAGCAAAATTAATTTGGAATAGTGCTTTATACCCAACAAGGATTTCTTGTTGCTATCTATTTTGGTGTAGTTGGAGGGAACTGGATTGTAATTATTATGCCAAAGGGACTTCTGCATAAACAAGAGATAACTTTATTCCTTCAAAAATTTGGAAAAGTAATTCAGTAGTGCAGTGTGAAATTTCCTTTGAATTGTTTGAACATTTAACTTAAAGCTTTGTTGGTCAAGTTTTAAAACAAGTCTAAACATCAAGAGATAAGAGATAAACATCCCACAAGTGCTAGTGGAAATTAGGGAAAATAAAATAATTTTAAAAATAGACATAAATGAGAAAACTTATTAAAAGTATTTAGAGGGCTTAGGGTTACAATCCATCAACATGAGCTGTAAGTCAATAAATGGTATTTTTAAAGGGCTGTAAGAAGAAAAATATACACTTCCCCAAAAAAAACTATCTACCATGCTTTATATGAAAGCAAATTAATTATGTAATATAAATTTAATTCCTATTTCTACTCAAATTATTTCAATTTAGATGTTTATGTAATCATGTTTAGAATTCTGGTTCCATCACATACCAGTTCTATTATCCTTTTCATTCTTCATCTTCTTCATATATAAAATAGGGAAAGTAAGAGTATATGCAGGACTGTTGTGAAAATTAAATGAGAAACCATGAAAACATCTAAGCACTATGCCTAGCAGAAAGTAAGTACTTAAGTTTTGCTGACCATGTACTATAAATATAAAGATTACTGGGTAATATTTAAACTCAATTTTTATAACCCAATTTTTAAAAAAGAAAATCATCTCTTTTACTTGTATTAGTCTGAAGACATTGAAATCAAATTAAGTCTGCCTTTCAGATGGTTTAAAGTAAAGCACTCTTGTTTAATTTTTTCTTTTTAACATTTTGCTTGCATTATCTAGTCTTGATCGTACATCAGTTTCTTAAATCTCAAAGGTCTTATAGTGAGCAGATTATTCAAAGTGAAATTTTTATTTAAAATGTTTTGCTGTTTTTGTTTGAACCAGAATATCTAATAAGAAAATTTAATTATATGACTTTCAAATACAATATGAAAACTTAGTGTCTTTTAGTAAAGAATGTGGCTTTTCTTTCAAAAGTCCATCATTTTATTGTTTTGACCATTTGTAATGGTTAAGTTACGTAATTTTAAATATATGTCACACAGAATTCTTGTAACGATAGTCTTCAAGTGAATAACAAATAAATAAAAAGTAAAAATGTCCTTCATTATTTAAGTCAGACCATATAATCTTTAAATTAAAATTTAGCTATTCCCAAAGAAAAATGTTGAAGAATTACTTCTTTTTTAAACGTCTCTAGGTGTTAAAATCAAATAACTATATATTAAATTTAAATGTACAGCTATTGCATATTTTCTATTTCAAGACTTGACAATTATTTCCCTGTTAATTCTAAATCAGGAAAAAGATGTCAGTAAGCTGAACCATTGTTATACTTCCAGCTGCAGCTGCATCATCTCAGAAAAGGCTGTGGAAAATAAAAACAACACTGTAGTTGGTTTGGAAGAGGTATGGAAGTCATCTTTGAGTTCTAAGAAATCGCAGTCAAACCTCTTGCACCTGGGTTCCCAAGAGACATATTTTCTTCTAAACCACAATATTATAGTTGGTAAATTTCTTTATCATGGGTACATTGAAGCTTATTTTTGCTGTTTTATATGCTTTGTTTCTTTGTTTTCTTATCCTTGGAGAGAGCAAAAATAATTACATATGCTTTTTATTTGCTTTGAGGTATTTTGGGATTTAGGTTTAGCTTTACCTTGGGGATATACACATACAAACATACACATACACAACACAACCCACACACATTTTTTTTTCTGCTTATATGGTCCTGTAGCTTTCAATATAAACTGAGAACACTTTATTGAAATGCTAGCTTCTCAAAAAGTTTTGAATTCTGTATCCTTAGCAATGAAGGAAGCATCTCAAACTTCTTTTCACATGAAGAATCAAGTAACAATCACAGTTGAAAACAGATTGCCCCATTCTAAACCACTACAACACTTCCAACATAACACCTTAAAAAATTCTGTCAGCAAGAGTAATAAGGATATACTATTTCATAGCAAATGCTAGATGTGCTATAGTGGTATTTCAGATTTAATAAACTGATCATATTTCACTTTATTTAAAAATTGTGTATAATACATTTTTCATTCTAGCTTTTTCCTTCTGGAATACAGTTTCCTTTATCATTTTAGTAAAATTTTCTTAAATCTGTAACACTTCTCCAAAGTCCTATAATACTTTTCTCCCAAAGAAAGGAGTGTTCAAAAGTAAAATATATACTAAATAATATCACTTACTTACCACATATCATATACCACTTTTTAAATTTGTTTACCAATTCTACACATGCACCAAAAAATATCACTCAGATTTAGAAATTATCAAGACAAGGATTCAAACAGTTCTGTATATGTTAAATCCAAAGTCCTTTTCCATTTAGCCACACTCAGTCCCTTTTCACTTTCTTTTTACACAGTTGTGCTTTGCTTAAAAATCACTAATAATATATCCTAGATGCCAGCATTTCCACCACAGAGTTTACCAAAGAGAGTTTTGTGTCTTTTGAGAGTACCTTCAATAATGACCATCTGTTTGCTTTCTGGGTCATAATGGATTGACAGGAGTCATTTTATTCACATCTAGGCAGAACAGATTGCTAGTAACAAAGTGATGGTCCTGATTGTCACCTTCTCTTCTCTCATCCTTACCCCATTCTTTACCACTACAGGCCAAACCTTGACAGCCCATCTTCCACCCCAAGGAAGGATTATATTTGATTCCAGCATTTTCCTAACTCTATTCCCCATATTCATTCACAAGCATAATGCATGTTTTGCAAAATAAAATTGCTGCAGGGTGAATCACATTTGGGAAACATTGGACTAAAGAAAGATAAACATTTTTTTTTTAATGTCAAGAATATTCAGTGACTACAAGATAGCAATGTGCATTATGATTCAATAAAATAATAGCCGAAAGCTTTTCCCAAGCTTTTTTGATTATGGTAACATGACTTAGCTGAATACCTGATAATATCATTTGGCAAATCCAGTTTGAAAAACATAGTCTTAGCTAGTTATCAGCTATTTATACTTTAGTGTAAAGGAAGGATTTGTGAGCTGGGTTTGATAAAAGTAAAGTTTACTTGGTGTCAATGAGCTTCCAAATAGGAATGCTAGTTTTGGGGACATTTTACTTACTGTTCAGTCTGGAGCAGACCACTAACCCAGGTGTTGCTGACAGACAGGATAGCAGAAGGAAACAGAGAAACTTTGTTTATGCATAAATATGTGCTGCAAGGAAAAGTACAATTGTTCACTTTCGCCACAAGATTACAAGGACAGCTACACAAATACTTTCTCCAATATAACCTGAAATGCAAAGGCAGAGTAATAGGTCTTTTTAGTGCAACAGACAGCAAACTTAATCAGGTAATAAAATAATCTTACCTAAATGTGCTAATAGACTATTGAGAAAAAGGAAACAAACAAAAAGCAGATCCAGTTGAGCAATTTCTTATTGAACCAGTTTGTTTTTAATGTCAAAGTCACTTACAAAATCACTCCCTCTTAGTAAGTTAGGAATTTAAGAAGTTAGTAAGCAGCTTGAGGAGGCCACTTAATTGTCCTATTAGTGCACATGTACTTAGTTTCTGTGTCAGTAAAGAGATGTAATAATGCTGAAGTTTATTTCCATGCTTTCTTTTCTCAGCTTAATGATGAACTTAAGGTGATTTGGCTTCTCTATTACTTTTGAACTCCTGCTCTGCTGCATTTGACATTGGGTCAACTTGACTCAGGCAAATATTAATAAGATACATCAAAGTCTCTTGTAATTCTATTTTAATCAGCAGACCTTCTTAAATTGAAGGAATTCAGGTATCTTTGTAAAAATTTATTTAATGTTCTGGATTTACTTAAACATAAAACAAATAGAAGCATCCTTCTTGTTTTATTCTTTAGGAGAACTTACTGCCTTTATCCATTGACATACATTTTCTAAATAATTGCTCCAGCAAGACAAATCTAAGAGGGCTAAAGGTCTCATCACACATAGAATCAGAGGTATTAACACAGACAAGATGAGCTGTTGAAAATGTTCTTTATACTGCTCGTTTTCTGTTAATAGTCTCATAATATTTCAATGTGAATTTTCTTTGAAAAATCATAGTAGATTGCAAAATTATCCAAAACAAGGATAACCCAATATCAGTAAATCTCTTCTCAGTGACCTGATCTTTATTCAAATAGTCTTTGACAAGGTAAAGCCATTAGCCACACATAGGTCAATTATCACTCACTGACATAAGGAAGATTCTAATTTTGTTTCTTATCTAGCAAATGGTATATATACATTTTATTTAATGAACATCTAAAATGATTTTCTGCCCTGTGAAGTCTAAGAACACCTAGTCAAAGGCCAGGCATTCTGAACCATTGTGGGTAACTTGCACTCTATTTACCCCAGTCGGGCAGTGGATGATTTTCCTTCTACTTTGCTATTAACAGCACTAATGGACTTTGAAAGATTTGCACTTCTTCAGAAGCATTATTCTGCCTCATTTTCTTAATGCTATCCTGTGGGTTTTGTCAACCTCCCTTTCATCTATTCCTTTAGCTTAAATTAAATTCAAACAAGTGAAGATCATTTTCTATGAATATTATAAAACCTACAATGCAAACTCTTCATGAACACAGTAAATAACACTTCTGAAGGTAATATTTAAGTGCAATTTTAAGCGCAGTCATCTCACTTTGTAATGGAACTGGATAATTAAACAGAATAAACTGCTTAAGATAACATTAAGAAGTTGGCTGCAGGAAAACTACGCAATGCAAGACAAGTAAGCTAGGGCTTTATTTCTCTTCATTAGTTCAGGTAAAGTACCAATATATGCTGTGTTGAGATCTTTTCTCCTCTCTCTCATAGATACTGTTTTGTCAGCTCTTTGACTAGCTGTCCTTATTTGTGAGATTATTTAGTGAGCAAGATCCTTGGACATAGAAAACAGAAGACTGTAAAATAGATACTATGACCTATTTCTAGCCCATATATTTTCCCTCCACCTGTCACTCAAGTATCCAGAAAAGTCTGGTAAAAGGTAAAGAGTAGGCCTTAAGGCTGCTGTTACTTCTGTGTCCTACACACTTTCCTCTCAGAAAACCCAACTATATCTCAAAAGTTCACTTGGTTGATACTTGGAACTGGAGCTACTTCTCAACAGAAGGCTAGTTTCCTTCAGATGGCTACCCTATGAGTAGGTACACATAAATTCATTTGTCCTTTGTCCCAGATGGAAAAGACAATTTTCATAACCAAGGAAACTAAGCATGGCAAACAGAAAAGAGGTTGGCTGTTCCTACCAGACTGGCCTTTTCAATAGCTGGCAGATAAATTTGGCTTCTGGCATTTCCCTTATCTTATTCTAGCTGTATCTAAATCAGGGACACATTTCAGTTCTAAACTGACTTTCTTCTCTCTATTCCTTACTGTAATTTAAAATGAAAGAGAAGCCCACATTGGTCTTTCTTCTACACTAAAATCAAATGATATATAACAATATGAACCACAAAAGTAAAAATAGGCCTTTGCCACCTATTGTTCAGAGACACAGCATTTTGGTTCCCCTTTTTTATCTAACAAAGACAGGTCAGATATGTAGAGGGCTACTTTATGACCACCAGAATCCAGGCAACTGGAAATACTGGGAATACAAAGTACGTTGGAAAAAGTAAAATAGTCTTTGCTGTAATAGCCTTTCATCTAATAAATTCACTTTTTTCTTTTATGATAAGTTATCCAAGTTTATGCTTTCATCTTGGGTACCAATAGAGAAAGTTCACAGTTTGGAGAATAAGAGTTAAAAATTCTGGCAGATATTAAAGTTATGACTGAATTTTCTATCAAACTGAGGGACTGGTTAGCCCTTCACAAAGTCACAAAATAGGACAGCTATAAAGCAAACCACAAGGATAAAACTAGGAACCAGAAAATTTAGCTGCTTCCTAGCATAACCTCTCTGAGCTCTCTCAGGCCTTTTTGCCCTTGTTACTCCATGGAGCCCTCTCTCCTGTGGGATTTCTTTACCATGGTGGCGTTAGCCATGGGGAGTCAGCCATCTCCCAGACTCCTCATAGAAGGAAGGCACTGCTTCCCAATACTCTTATAGTCTAAAACTTATCTCAGATCTCATTCTTTCCTTTCCTTGGTGTTCTCCTTGGATAAGGAGACACTTGGTAACTATTCTCAGAGACTTTTAGTGCATTGTTTGTATCCTCTCAAATTCTCTCTTTCCCCAACCTTCATAGCTTGGGAAATATTTATCTATTCTGAAGAAGGGGGAAAAAATGAATGAACCCTACTAAATATTTTCTCTTGTATACCTTGGTAACTATTTTTAAACATTTTAATAAAAAATACAGATTTTGTTGGTGGCACTCTCAATTTCTGCTAAGAGTTAATTCTTCCTTAGAGCAAAATTTTCAATGTAAGTAGGGAATGTTTGGAGAGGATGGTTACCTAACAACCCACCAACATAATCTATGGTTGGTTTTGTTTTGGGTGCTTCTGGTTGATTGTGGGAGAAAAGGGTTAAGGTAGTAAAGTGTAGTGAAGGACAGTGGTTAGAAGCACAGCGAAGCCTCTCCAAGTCTACAGGAAATTTCATAATATTCAGGGTTGATAAAGTATATAAATCACTCAGCACAGTATGTGACACTTAAGAGGGCTCAAGGAATGGATACTAGTTAAAACTAATAGTGGAAAATTTCACTTACAAAATAAAGAATGACTACTATTACTGTTTATACATCTCTGGAAATGTATAATTCTATTAGAATAATACAAGCAATTAGCACATACTGTATTAATAGCTCAACTCCTAAAACTTTCTCTATGAGAAGGATTGACTCATTTAATTAGAATCTGATACTCTCATCACAGAAGATCCTTGTGTAACATTGTATAGAAAGATATTTCTATGAACCATCCCTGGTGAAGAATATTCATTTTTGAGCAAGGAAGGGAGGGTATATACTGATCCCCTTCCATTTTTTCAATATTTTCTCTCCTCCCACTACACTCCCACAGTGAGAAGTTGTTTGCATTTTTCTAGCCAAGAGAGGACTGCGTCAGGGAAAATCTTATTAGTTCTTTTCCTTAAATCTCCTAAATCTGGATTTGGAGAGAAAAGAGTGGATGTGGAGAGAGAGGGAATGCATCTTCTCATTAATGTGTTCAACAGATGGATGAGTGATGTCTCTAAACAAATTCAAGAATTATATTTAGTCGTATCCTATGGGAGAAGTAGTGGGGAAAAGTCTACATAGTCTTATTACCATAAAGATCTAAGATATGGTATCATGACTACAACCCATTCTCTATTCCACCAGGCTTCTGACTGTGATGATGGAATGACAAGGAATGGAACTCCCTGAGGTATATCACAAACATTTGGTTATATCTCCTATACATTAATCATATTGCTGGAAAACCCAGTTGTCCATAATATCATCAATATTTACAGTATTCTACTTAATAAACTCATAATTCAATTTGTTTTGTATATTTACCATCTACTTTAAGTATATGTAAATACTTACTTTTATTATAAATCAATACATACTTTTACAAACAGAAAATAGAAAAGAAAAAATGGTCCCCTAATTCTCTTTCATTTTTCTATGCTTTTTAATAATTATTTTTAAATGTGGCTAAGAAAATAATTATTAAATTAGATTATTATTATTAGGTTTTCAATGTGTTCTCTTCCTACATACAGGAAGGTATAAGTATTTTTTTAAAATTATTTTTAACTTCCTTGTTTAAGAGTTTCTAAAAAAATCACAAAATAGGTCATTCAAAATGACTCATCCCCAGAAGTTTACATTTTATTCAAGAGACAACCACGTGCTAGCGAAGTTCTGTGCCTATTCCTGTTATGGGTTCTCCTAAACACATCAACTAGGAGAAGCCTCAGTGGGGAAGGAAAGGAAGCCATGAATAGGACATTTATTTCAGTGAAACAGCTGCTGCAAAACCCCGTCCTCTATCCTGCCCAAGAATGTATGTTTAATGAAATAAATACCCCTTTGAAAATAATCTACATTGTATTATCCATGTCCCATGTTTTACAAAATTTTAGAATTAAAGATGTGGACCCAAGTATATAATAAATGACTTTCTGTCCTTTTTTAAAATACAGTCTTTAACATTGTATTATCTGAAGTTGGATTTTTTTCTATTGCTTGCTCTCTGTGGAAAATCCACAAGGCTACTCTCTCAATAGCTCTCATCCCGCGGAAACCATAGCAAGTATAGAAGAGAACAGAACTATTGGTTCTATATTCTGCTCCATTAAGCAAGGCAAGACTGCAACATCATAATGAAGCACTCAGCTGTATAATTTATTCAGTGAGGAGAATATTATGGTTATATTTATCCATATCAACCACATAAAGATTATAATTATCAGATCTTTCCAATGTTTACATTACAAAACTGTCTTTAATAAAACATATGCTAGTAATACTTAACCATTCAAGTCTCTATAGATATAGTATTAGGCTGTTTTAAAATTAGAGTAAAATATAAAACTTTAAAAATTCCTATGCTTATAAATTTATTTTTCATTAAATTAAATCCAGATGCTAAAGACATATCCCAATAATGCACTGATGACATAAGTGTTTATTTTTTGCAAATATATTTTTTCCTGCTTAAGAAAATACAAAAACAAAACAAATTTTACCTATTTGATTGTTAAAATAGTAGTAGAGTTTTGATTTCTGTTTCTCCTTTAATGCTGTTTCTTAAATTGCCTGAAAATACTGCCTGACAAAAGTGCTCTGCCTATTACTGTAATTTAGAAGAGCACTGAAATGTGCCCTCAGCTAAGAAAGTCACAGGTTCTTGGTTCTCCTGTTACTCATGCAATAGGGAGTGTATAATGGAAATGACCACAGACCATTAACTATAGCACTGCTTGCGGGCATGGATATAAATATCATTACAGATTAAAGACCTCTGCAATAATCTAGTCAAGTAGGATTAGCAAATAAACTATTAGAGCTGAAGATTAAATTGTTATAGACCAAGTAAAGCATATTTCTTGCTATATTCTCAATTTCGTTTGTTTCCTGGAGCGGTGATGACTTTTCTAGAGTTTGTGAGATACCTCATGTATGAGTCCTGTGGCTATAGTACAGCCAAGAGCTGTGGAGGAAAGCCCAAGGTTATGGTTGACAGAGGAGCGTGAGAGAGGAACCTTTGGGCTCAATGTGCTACAATCGTGGCTCACACGATTAAGTGTTTTAGGGTTTAGGGAATCTGAGGTTTCAGAGCCATTGGGTGCTGTGCCTATAACAATACTAGAAAATATAAGATTTATATTCTAGTGTTTTCTTTCCATGGCCTTGTCATTTCTGAACTCTAGGCTTTGAAATCTCCTATGACAGTTGTAAGGAATTTAGAATTACAAAGATTTAAATAGATATTTATCAATAATATTAACTTGATACATAAGAGCGTAGGCTTGTACATTTGAGGATTGACATGTGTGAGAAAGTGTGCATTAATGAATAGGTGTGTATGTTTCCTCCAAAGAATGGTAGTTCCTATCTCTGTTCTAATTCCCCTGCCCAATGATTTTGTTTTTATGGATGTCATGACCCCTATAAACAATATTTCTTCTTACTGACAAGTAAAATTTTAAACTGCATCTGTGCCCACCCTCAGCTTTGTATACATTCATTGTATTAGAGATTTTATTCGCCCCTACTTATGTTCTTATTTTGGTTTCAAGTGCCACATTCCCATCTACTAAATTATACTAAAGTACAGTTGTCTCAGTAAATATCAAATCACTCTATAGATAAATATAAATTAAATATATATGTATAAAATCTTTCTGTCATTCATTTTATTCAGGTGTTCAAAGTCTATACACTCTATAATTTTGAAAGAGAATCCCAGAACAGCTCTGCTTATTTCATCCATAACAGAATCTGTGAATTAGGAAGAGAGAATGCTACCCAGGCTTCTACAGGATAATTAGACTATTTTTCTGGGTTTCAAACTGAAAATCAGAAGTCACACTGAGGGCAGTGGAAGCCTTTGGCAATGCAGCACAATGCTGAGATAGGAACTGATGGGTAGATTAAAATATATGCACCCAGGCTACCACTTATTTTTTAGACTTTCAAAACTGTTATCGAAAAAAATAAAAAAGAATAAGAAAGGAGATAAAATTGTGAAGTCAAAGACTGATACCAAAATCCTAGAGTACTGACAATGAGTTCCAATAGTAAAGCTGAGAAAAGAAGATGTACATCATGGTTAAAAAAACAAACAAACAAACAAAAAAAACAGAAAGAAAGTCAAGCTATAGTAGCTGGTAAGTGATGGCAAAATGTGCTTGGTGCAAGATTTGAGATGTTTAATGTCAGGCTAGAATCTGCGGTGATGGCAAGAAACCAGGGGTAGCTACAACATTGACGACAACTGGTCATAGTAAGTCTCCATTTTCAATGGAAAATGTCAGGAAGTTAGGTAGTGAGCAGAGCAGTGAACCTGAGATGTTCCCCATCACCATGAGGAATTATGGCTGGAAATATTTGGGTGGGCAGAGTTTGTATTTTCACTTTATGTATGAGCAGACATTTTAAGGAAATTGAATCTCTCTGTGAATTAAAAGAACATAATTTGGATAAATTAAATATCTCAGACTGTCAGATATCCATTCATATGTTAATTTAATGTAAGAGGTACCATATGCCCAATATTTTCAAGTAAAAATTATATTTTATATTTTTATTAGTTGAAGCATGATATAGTACTTTTATGTACCAAACATTGTTCAAAGTACTTTACAAAAATTTTAATGTGCATTTTTCTTGCCACAACTATATAAGGTTGATGCTATTAATATCCTCATTTTATAGCATAGGGTCCCACTAATTAGCAGTGTGGCTGGAGTAAAATCCAGGCAATCTTGTTCCATGTACTTGGTAGATCATCACGGATGGCTGGTGGCAAAATAGTACTTGAGAACACATGAACAAATTATTTTCTGTATTACTAGGGATATTTTGGCATGGGGTTAGACATATTACAGTGAAGTGGTGTGCCAGAGCCTGGACATTTTGCAATGTGTGTAATTGCCCTTTAACTTTAACATCTCATACATTTACTGATCTAAAGTATTATTCCCACTATACAGTCACAAAACATATTCTGTATACCGTAATTGAGAACCAGTTATATGTTGAAAAATTAATAACACAGAATTGAAGGTGAAGACATATAACAGTTCCTGTTTTATAAACTAAGTCTGGGAAAAAGAAATCTCTGTTCTTTATTATACTGCACTGATTAGCAAGCCTTAGTATGTCTTTTGTTTCATGGATATGTGTGGAAATATAGAAGAAGATTTATGGATTGGACAATTTTGTGTGTGTTTCTATGTGTCTCACTAATATGCTTTTATTGTTTGTCATTTAATCATTCAAAGCACCATGGAATTATTATAAATCTATAGCCAAATAATTTCTACTCTTGCAGTGATGTTGTGAATTTATGTTCTGATATATCAATCTTATTAAACATCTTGAGAAAAATACCCTAGCAAATACCATCTTCTAAAAAAATCATTATAATAAAAATTATCTATGGACAAGAAAGTTTGTGAAAAGGTCTGATTGGAAGTAGGGAGGTACTACAAAGTAGGTGGAGAACATATTTTGTATTATTCAGAATAGGTCAGACCATGCAACTGTAAAAATTTTGTCTCAAAATATCTATGACATAACACTATAAGGGTATATTGTTCAATCATGTGAGGTTGGATGACCTTTCTTCATTTGAAAACATAAAGTGAATGGGACTGAAAAGGGGTGGAAACTAATAAAACCCAGCAGATTTTTTAAAAAAGTAAGTAGATGAATGGGGGAAGAAGGAAATAATATTAAATCATTAGCAGAGATTAACTAAACCACACAATGGTTGAAATTATTTTTGTCAGCTATTCAAATAGCAGCTTTAAATTTTCCTTTAATTTAGAAATTATTATTGATAGAAAAGGGTGAAGAGAAAAAACTAGGCCTGCTCTGATATTACTTAAGTTGAAAATCAATAGGGAAAAGGGAAATCATGCCCTGCTACAATAAGTGGGTTCCCTCTTTTCTCCTAGAAGTAATTCTTTTTAGAAGTAAAGAAAAATACATTAAAAAAATTACTAATTAATTAGTAAGCTGTTCTCAACCAACAAACTGATCCCAGAAGGCCATAGATGATTGAGATACCACCTCTGGAACATAATGGGTTGTGTCAATTCGTACAAGAGATAAACATTAAAACCAGGGAATAATCAGTGTGATGACATAGTTTAGCTTATAAATCTACTACTTAATAGATAGGTGGACATGGGCATATTACATAAACACACTGACCCCCAATACCTTTCCCTTTAAATTGGAGATAAATAAAAACAACCTAGTAGGTTTGTTATTGAGATTTTAAAAGAAAATGCATGCAAAATCCTAAGGCAGTGCTCATATACTGAAGACAACAACAACAAAAAGTGGTTCTCTAAACATTAGTATTTCAATGGACAAAAGTCAAAAGTAAAAATGTATAGGAGGGCATACTGGGTTTGCATTACAGTAACAAATTTTTTCCCAGAGATTTTTTTTTTGTGGAGGTACTAGAGGTGAGGATTGAACCTGGGACCTCATGCATGGGAAGCCAGTGCTCAACCACTAAGCCACATTGGCTTCCTGGAGTTGGAGTTGGCATTTTCATTTGCCTTGCTTGCCATTTGTTTTTTGCTTTGTTTTGTTTTTTGTTTTCAGGAGGCACCTGGAACTGAACCCAGAACTTCTCATGTGGGAGGCGGGAGCTCAACAGCTTGAGCCACATCCCTTCCTTCTCGGAGATTCCCACCCCCAATTTTTAAAATTATGCAACATGTATGACTGAGTGTAGGAATAGTCCTTCCTTATGGCAAATGTATGGTTGGGTCAGACATGATGAAATTGCCTCTGCAGAGCCCAATGGGTGAAAAAAAAATGAAAAGAACATTTATCTATCCCTCTCTCCAGCCCAGAAAATAGCTATTTTTCAATCCAAAGTAGTGAATTGAGTGTGTTGCTCATGTATTAAGTGGCCAGTTAAGGACCTAGCTAACCTTGCAACTGAATCAGTCAGGTCAATTGTGAAAATTTTAATTTCAGCAAAGGAACAACAGAATGCATTCTTAAGTTGAATACATCTTTTGTGTTGTTTACAAAGTACCAAAATCTGTTGGAAATAAGGTTTAAGTCACCAATTGTCACGGGTATTATTCATAATTTCACTTGAAAATCAACCATTATATTGATTACAATGAATTATAAATTAATAAGAAGTGGAGAAGATTATTGAATTAATTTTCATTGATTTTCCTTATTTAATTTTCTTATTGAATACACTTTTATTGGTATTCATATAAAAATAAATTCATAAAAAATAAATTGCATAGATTTATTTTTAGCTAAAATAAGAATCATTAGTTACATTATAATATTATATAATGAAAGTTTTGAGATCAAAACCCTTTCAATTATAATTTGTTCCTAATTCACCTATATTTAAGCAATATTTAATTAAAATAAGTTGATTTCCTGCTTTGAAATTGTATAAAAAATCTTGTGACTTAATTTCTGTCTTAATAGAATACTTATTTCTTTTGTAGAACTATTACCAGCGTGAAAACAAAATATAAGGCTTAAAGATACTAGCTGTTTTCTTTTCCAGTTTTATTTATATAAAACAATGATTCTCTGGGTTGGTAGGGGTCAGTAGTTTTGCCTCCAAATAACACATGGATACATTGGTAATGGAATAATTAACAGAGGTCCCTCATGAGAACTCTCTAGAAAGAGTATATTATTATCTGGGAGAGTTCAGGGTAATTTCAGATTTGAAAGGGGATTCCTTAGGACTTCCTGAGAATTTAGCTCAGTTCTGAGGAAATTTCATCATGTTTTTAAAAGATCCCTATAGTCTAGAGGTGAGACAGGTGGTTTCTATTCTACATAAAATGCTGGAGACCCCTGGAATGAGTAAAAATCTCTCCATAGCCTCATATCTACTTCGTCAATTTGCGCTCCCATGATCAGAATAATAATTGGCTGAATGTAAATGAATGTCCATTTTCTATGTCTTTATTCCAAGCCAAAATCCCATTCTTAGTAAATCACCTTTGCTTAGGTTAAGATTTCTCTGGTTAGAGAGAACCAGAGCTTATTCTCCTCTTGTAACCTTCCTAAACTGGTAAGCATGCCCATCTCTCATTCACATTATTTGATAGAAAATCTGTCAGATGAAATAACACTAGTATCTGTTGAGTGCCTATGATGTGCCAGGTATTTTCAGATATTTCACCTTTCATTCTGACAATATTCCTGTGAGATATGCATTCAAATACAATCAGGAAATATCTATATAACATAAACTATGATAAGCACTGGAAACAAAATGTTGAATAAATATAGTCTCTTCTTTCAAGTAGTTTATAAAGTGTTGAGAAATCAGGAGAAATGATTTGCATAGAGCTGTAATGAGAGGTGATAATGAGTCCTAGAATAGAAATAAATATATAGTATGATTAGAACATGAATGTGGAAGGAGAACCTAGTACAGTTCTTAGTTTTAGGGCAAGTTTTTCAGAGATGACTGAAGCTAAGTAAGAAAGATGCTTCCGAGCTAACAGTAAATATAGCAAAGAAGATCACAAAGTACATTGAACATGAGGAAGCAGAGGCATTTTTTTATGACCAGAGTAAGGTGGAGATGAGGATGGAGAGACAAACAGGTCTAGAAGATATCTGTATTCCAGGTGTTGAATAACAGTCGTGACAGTGGGCATCCTTGACTTGTTCCTGGTCTTAGAGGAAAAGCTCTCAGTCTTTCACCATTATGTAGGATGCTAGCTGTAGACCTTACATATATGCCTCCTATCATGTTGAGGAGGTTTCCTTCTATTCCTGGTATTGTAAGTGTTTTATCAAGAAAGGATGCAGTATTTTGTCAAATGCCTTTTCTGCGTCAATTGAGATGATCACATATTTTTTTTTCTTCATACTGTTAACGTGGTGTGTTATATCAATCAATTTTCTTACGTTGAAGTATCCTTCCACACCTGGGATAAACCACACTCGATGATGGTGTATAATTCTTTTAATATGCTTTTTCATCAGGTTGGTTAGTATTTTATCGAGGTTTTTGCATCTATATTCATAAGAGATATTAGTCTTTAGTTTTCTTATGTTATCTTTATCTGGCTTTGGTGTGAAGGTGATGCTTTCTTTGTAGAATGAGAATGAGTTAGGGAGTGTTCCTTCTTCAAATTTTTGGGTGAGTTTGAGCAGAATTGGAGTTAAGTGTTTTTGGAATGTTTGTTAGAATTCCCCTGTGAAGACATCGGGTCATGGGCTTTTCTTTATTGGGAGGTTTTTGATGACTGATTCAATCTCTTTATTAGTAACTGGTTTGTTGAGGTCTTCTATTTCTTCTTGAGCCAATGTAGGTAGTTTGTGCATTTCTAAGAATTTATCCATTTCATCTGGATTATCTAATTTATTGGCATACAGTTTTTCATAGTATCTACTAATAGTCCTTTTTATTTCAGCAGGGTTGGTAGTAATGACCTTTTCAGTTATGATTTTTGCTATTTGTCTCCTCTTTCTTTTCTCTTTCTTTGTATAGCTAAATGTTTGTTGATTTTATTGATCTTTTCAAAGAACCAATTATTGGATTTGTTGATTCTCTCTACTTTTTTTGTTTGTTTGCTTGCTTGCTTTCTATTTCATTTATCTACAGTCTAATCTTTGTCACTTCCTTCCTTCTGCTGGCTTTTGGGTTTAGTTTCCAATTCCTTTTTTAGTTTTTCTAGTTTAGAGATTAGGTCTCTGATTTGAAATCTTCCTTCTTTTTAAATGTGGGCATTTAGAGCTATAAATTTCCTTCTCAGCACTGCCTGTACAATATCCCATAGGTTGCTTTTTTTTAAAATTAATTTATTGAAGTATATCACTCAAACATAAATATACATAAACAATAAGGGTATAATAATAGTTGTGAACTTACAAAAAAACATATAACATCATACAGGACTCCCATAACTCACCCTACCACCAATAACTTGCATTGTTTTTAAACATTTTTAACTAATGATTGAAGAGCATTGTCAAAATACCACTAACCAAAGTATTTTCCCCCAACCAACCCTATTATTATCTTTATATCATTTATATATGAACATGCATAAACAATTAAGTGTATAGTAGAAGTTGTGAACTTACAAAGCAAACATGCAGCATCATACAGGGGTTCCAAACATCAACCGTCAATCAACACCTTGCATTGTCATGAGATGTTTGTTACAAATTATGAAAGAATATTGCCAAAATCTTACTACTAATCATAATTCTTATCTTACATTTGGTGTGTTTTACCCCCGACCCACCCTATTATTATTTTTTAAATATATATTTTTTATGGCAGAAGTTGTAAACTTATAAAACAGTCATGCACATGTGCAGAATTACCAAACAACACTCCTCCATCAACACCACACTGTGGTGGAATATTTACTACAGTTAAGATAGCATCATCTAATTGTTACCATGTCCACAGTGTACATTTGGCTCACTTTTTCCATAATGCCTATTATCAACAGAGTACATCTTTTGAATAGATGCAAGAATATTATATTACTACTACTAACCACAGTCCATAGGTCACTCCACCTGTATTTTTTCCATGTTTCTCTACATTCCCCACACTTATATGCATTTGTATTTAGAATCTATAGGAAGTAAGAAGTGGAGTTACATACCCATATTAATCAATCAAAGGGGTGTTGATGCAAAGTACAAGAAATCTTTTGGCTTTTATAAAAGGTATTTATTTGGGGTAAAAGCTACAGTTATGATGCCCTAAAGAGTCCAACTCAAGGCTGTTTTCTCACAACGTCTGTTGTCACATGTTGAAGCAAGATGGAAGGTTATCTCTGCCTGGTGTCTCCTTCCTTCTTCTTAAGACTCCATGGGCCCAGTTTCTTTCAATCTCAGCTGTAGGCAGGCACAGGACTTGTCTCTCAGGGTTTGTATATCAGTCTGGCATAGGGCTCATTTTTTTCCAGGCTTTCTCAGCTGCCCAGCTGCTCAGCTGCAAACTATTAGGTGAATGGCCAAGCTCTCTCTGAGGCCCCAGGATCAAACATGACAAAATTCTTTCCTTTTCTGTCTTCTTGAGTGAGGGTCCATTTATATCAGCCCACCAAGGGGGTGGAGACTCAACCAGAGTCATGCCCAACTGATGTGGTTGAATCAAATCCCTAATCTTAACATAATTTTATCAAAGACATCTCAGCTGAATCTAAAACAATCAAAGGTTATCACAACCAAAACAGATTAGATTACAACCATAATCTGTCTTTTGGGGATTCATTAATAATCTCAAACTGCCACAATACCAAATAATACAATAATACTGACATTTATAATTACCCGAATGGTTACCTTTATTGCAGGACTTTATTTCATTATGCTGTTTGAACCACTCTCTTGTGTTTTTTGGTTTCGGATGACAAATCAGCATACAGTCTAACTGGGACTCTCTTGAACGTAATACATACCTTTACTCTTTTAAAATATATTTATTTATTTATTTATTTATTAGGAAAGTTGTGAACTTATAAAACAATCATAGATAATGTGCATAATTCCCATACAACACCCCTCCACCAAAACCTTATGTTGTTATGGAACATTTCTTATAGATTATGAAAGAACATCAGACTATAAATATCAATTATAGTCCATAGCATATATTTGGTATGTATTTCCATCTCCCCATTATTAACACCATGTATTAGAATTGTACATATGCTATAGTTTGTAAGAGAACACTGTCATATTTGCACTGTTAATAAAGTCCATCTTCTACCAAGTGGTTCACTGTGTTATACTGTCCCATGCTTTGTGCAATCTATCCAAAGTGTACATTCAGTGGCTCTTACTTTCATCACAGAGTTGTGCAGTCATCACCTCAGTAAATTTTTGTATGGCCCAAAAGAAAAAAATCACAAACCACCCTATTATTGACCCAAGTGTCGATATAGTACTTTCTCTGACATTGACGTATGAATATACAATATTACTGTTAACTATGGTTCATTAAGTTACATTAATTGTTTTTCCCATGCATCATCATATTCTTACCATCTTGTAGTAGTGACATGCATTTGTTGTAGTTAATAGAAGAAAAGGCTTGTCTTTATACTATAAACCACAATCCTTACCCATCTCCAGGTTCACTATGTTATTCAGTTCCTAGATTATTCTCCAGCTTTATCGCAATTAACATTCATATCCTTACACTAGCCCTTTCAGCCACAATCACATTTATAAACCACCATCAACTCTATCCATTTCCATACTTTTACTGTTAAAATATTTTAAAATCTCACATACATTAAGCATCAGTACACATTCTCACCCCTCATCCAATCTCCTAGTAACCTATACTCTGGGTTTTAACTCTATGTGTTTATTCTTCATATTTACTTCACATTAGTGAGGCAAACAATATTTGTCCTTTTGTGCCTGGCTTATTTCACTCAACATAATATCCACCACATTCATCCATGTTGTGATGTGTCCCAATATCATTTCTTCTTACAGTAGCATAGTAGTCTATCATATGTATATACCACATTTCATTTATCAATTCATTGGTTGATGGACACTTGAGTTGATTCCATCTTTTGGCAAATGTGAATAATGCCACTATGAATATCAGTGTGCAAATATCTGTTTACATCACTCTTTTCAATTTTTCTGGATATATTCGTAGTTTAGGGATTGCTGGATAATATGGAAGTTCTATATTTCATTTCCTGAGGAACCACTAAACTGTCATCCACAGAGGTTGCACCATTCTACATTCCCACTAAAAGTGAAGGAGTGTTCCTATTTCTCCACATCGTCTCCAGAACTTGTTTTCTATTTTTATTTATTTATTTAATAATGTTCATTCAATGAAGTGTGAGATGATATCTCATTGTTGTTTTGATTTGCATTTCCCTAATAGTGAGTGATATTGAAATTTTTTTTCATGTACTTTTTTGCCATTTGTATTTCGTCTTTGGAGAAATATCTATTTAAGCCTTACGCTTTTATTTTTGAGTTGTATGATTCCTTTATATAACATGGAAATCAAACCCTTATCAGATATGTGGTCTCCAAATATTTTTTCCCATCAAATCGGGTGCCTTTTCACCTTCTTGACAAAGTCCTTTGAATTACAAAAGTGTTTAAGTTTGCAGAGGTCCAATTATCCACTTTTACCTTCATTGCTTGTGCTTTCAGTGTAAGGTTTAAGAGAACACCACCTATCCCCAGGTCTTGAAGACGATTCCCTACATTTTCATCAAGGAATTTTATGGTTTTAGCTTTTATATTTAGGTCTTTGATCTATTTTGAGATAACTTTTATATAAGGTGTGAGATAGGGGTCCTCCTTCTTTCCTTTGGAATGTATATCCAGCTCTCCCAGCACCATTTGTTGAATAGACTGTTCTGCCCCAGCCAGGTGAGCTTGACAGGCTTGTCAGATATTACTTGAGGGGGAGCAGATATGGCTCAAGCAATTGGGTACCTGCCTCCCATATAGGAGGTCCTGAGTTCAATTCCCAGTGCCTCCTAAAGTAGATTAACAGATGCTGCATCCAGCAGATGCTGCAACAAGCAGACACCACAACCATCAGAGGCCATAAGCAGCAAGACACCAGAACCAGCTAATGCTGCAACCAGCAGATGATGCAGGTGCTGCAAAGAGCAGATTCTACAATGAGCAGATGCCGCAATGAGCAGATGATGCAACAAGCAGATAATGCTACCAGCAGACAAAGCAATCAGTAAATGATGCAACCAGCAGATGATGCAACCAGCAGGGAGCAGAAGAGGCTCAAGCATTTGGGCACTACCCTCCCACATGGGAGGTCCTATGTTCAGTTCCCAGTGCCTCGTAAGAAGATGAACAGAAAGCAAGCAAACAGACAAGGGAACCATCTTGGAGAAGGGAGTTGGACAAAGAAAATAATAATTTTAAAAAATCACTTGACCATAAATGGGCAAGTCTGTTTCTGAACCATCACTTCAGGTCCATTGGTCTATGTGTCTATCTTTTTGCCAGTATCATGCTGTATTAAACAATGTATCTATGTAATATGATTTAAAGTTAAAAAGTGAGAGTCCCCCAACTTCCTTCTCCTTCTAAAGGTATTTCTGGCTATCCAGGGCCCTTTTCATTTCCAAATAAATTTGATAACTGTGTTTTCCATTTTTTATTAAAAGGCTTCAGAATTTTTATCATGATTGCATTAAATCTGTATACCAATATGGTAGAAGTGACATCTTAGCAATATTTAGTCTTCCAACTCATGAACACAAATGTTCTTCCATTTATTTAGATTTTCTTTTATTTCTTTTAAAAATGCATTGCAGGTTTCTGAATACAAGTGTGTTACATCCCTGATTAAGTTTATTCCTAAATATTTGATTCTTTTAGTTGCTATTGTAAATGGAAGTTTTTTACCTGATTTCCTCCTCAGCTTACTCATCTAACATATAGAAACACTACTGATTTTTGTATATTAACCTTCTATTCTGCCACTCTGCTGAAAGCATATATTAGCTCTAATACCTTTGTTGTAGGTTTTTTTAGGATGTTCTAGGTAAAAGATCATATTGTCTTGAATAGGAAAAGTTTTACTTCTATCTTTCCAATTTGGATAACTTCTATTTCTTTTTCTTGCCTGATTGCTCTAGCTAGAACCTTTAACAATATATTGAACAACAGTGGTGACAGTGGGCATCCTTCTCTTGTTCCCATTCTCAAAAAGAAAGCTTTCTTTCTTCCACCAGTGAGTACAATGTCAGCTGGGGTTTTTCATATATGCCCTTTATCATGTTGAGAAAGTTTCCTTTAATTCCTATTTTTTGTAGTATTTTTATCAAAAAGGATTCTAAATAAAATGTATTCTGTATTTTGTCAAATGCCTTTTCTGTGTCAATCAAGATGATCAAATTATTTTTCTTCTTAGATTTATACACTGATTAATTTTCTCATGTTGAACCACCCTTACATGCCTGGTTTAAAAAAAAAAAAACCTCTCTCTCACAATGAATAATTCTTTCAATGTGTCTTGGAATTGATTAGTGAGTATTTTTTAAGGATTTTTGCATATGTATTCATTAGTGAAATGATTCTGTAATTTTATTTTTTCATAATATCTTTATGTGGCTTTGGGTATTAGGGTGATATTGGCTTCATAGAAATAGTTTTTGAACATTCCTTCCTGTTCATATTTTTTAAAGAGTTTGAGTAAGTTTGGCATTAAACTTCTTTGAATGATTGGTAAAATTTACCTGTGAATCTGGCCCTGGAAGTTGTGTGATGACTGCTTCAATCCCTTTGCTTGTGATTGGTTTGATGAAGTCTTCTATTTCTTCTCAGGTCAGTGTAGGTTATTCATATATTCCTAAGAATTTTTCCATTTCATCTACATTGCCTAGTTTTGGGCATAAAGTTGTCCATCATATTCTTTTATGATCTCTTTTATTTCTGTAGGGTCAGTAGGAATGTACCCATTTCCATTCTGATTTTATTTATTTTCAACTTCTAAATTTTTTCTTGGTCAGTCTAGCTAAGGGTATGTCAATTTTATTAATCTTCTCAACAACTTCTGTTTTGTTCATTGTCACTATTGTTTTTGTTCTAACTTTCATTTATTTCTGCTCTGATCATTGTTACTTCATTCCTTCTACTTGCTTTGGGAATAGTGTGCTGTTCATTTCCCAGTTCAATGTAGTTAGGTCATTGATTTTAGCTCTTTCTTCTTTTTTAAATGTAAGGACTGAGGGTTATAAATTTCCCTATGAACACTACTTTCACTGCATCCAATAGGTTTTGATATATTGTGTTTCTCATTTTCATTCATCTTGAGATATTTATTGATTTCTCTTTGCAATATCTTCTTTGATCCACTGATTATTTAAGTGTGAGTTGTTTAATCTCCACATATTCGCGAATTTTCCCTTTTCCTGCCTATTGTTGATTTTCTGCTTTATTCCATTATGATTGGGGAAAGTGCTTTGTTTAATTTTGATTTTTTAAAATGTATTAAGATCTGCTTTGTGATCCAATATATGGTCTGTCCTGGAGAAAGATCCATGGGCACTTGAGAAGAATGTGTATTTTGCTGTTTGGGGGAGCAATGTTCTGTATATGTCTATTAGGTTTAGTCTATCTATCATATTGTTCAAGCTCTGTTTACTTATTAATCCTCTGCCCAGATATTCTATCCAATGCTAAAGGTGATATATTAAATTCTCCAACTGTATTGTAGTGAAATCTTTTTTCTCTTTTCATACTTTCTTTTAATTTTCACCCCTCTTTTTATACTTTTAATTACTTTTACTAATATAATATTCATTTCTAGACTTTCTTCCAAGCTTCTCTCTCTCCTGTCCTTTCTTTTCAGGCTATAGCATTTCTTTGGTATTTCCTTCAAAGTCAGACTCTTGGTTACAGACTCTGTCTGTTTCTGTTTATCTGTGAATATTCTAAACTCATCCTCACTTTTGAAAGACAGTTTTGCTGGATATAAGATTTTTGCTGGCATAGAATACTCTTTTGGTGTTTTAAATATACCATACCACTGCTTTCTTGCTTCCATGATTTCTGATGGAAAATCTGAACTTAATCTTATTGGGCACCTTTGTATGTAATGAACCATTTTTCTCTTGCTGCTTTCAGGGTTCTTTCTTTCTTTTTGGCATTTGGCATATGATTAGTATGTGTTTCAGAGTTGGTCTACTAAAAATTTATTTGGGTGACATTATGTTGTGCTCCTTAAATAGGATTAGGAAATTTTCTACCATTATTTCCTCAAATCTTCCTTCTGCCCCTTTTCCCTACTCTTCTCCTTCTGGGACACCCATGACAAATTTGTATATCTCCTGTCATCATTTATTTCCCCGAGACCCTTTCAATTTTTTCCATTCTTTTCATTATCTGTTATTTTATATTTTGTTGTTATTATATTTGTATATTTCCTGTCATCATTTATTTCCCCGAGACCCTTTCAATTTTTTCCATTCTTTTCATTATCTGTTATTTTATATTTTGTTGTTGGAGTTCATGTGTTCAAGCTCCTTGCTTCTTTCTTCTGCTTCTTCAAATCTGCTTCTATATGCCTCCAGTGTATTTTTGTTTTATTTTTATTTCTATTGAAGTATATCATTCATACATGAGCACATATGAACAATAAATGTATATTAATGCTGTGAACTTACAAAATAAACATGCATAACATCACACATGGATCTCATACATCACCTCTCCACCAACTCTTTACATTGGTGTGAAACATTTGTTACAAACTATGCAAGAGTATCATCAAAATATTACTACCAACTATATTCCTTATCTTACATTTGGTGTATTTTTTATTTCATTTATTGTGACTTTCATTTCCATAAGATCGTTCTTTATCTTTATATGCTTTCAAATTCTTCTTCAGGCTCACCCAGTGTCTTCTTAATATCCGTAAACTCTAGCCATTTAATTGAATTTATTAAGGAGATTTGTTCAAAATCAGTGATTACTTCTCTCAACTCCTTTATGCCATTTGGACATTTAACTTATTCTTTTGACTGGGCCATATCTTCCTATTTATTGGTATAGATTGTAAATTTTTGCTGGTGTCTTGGCATCTTATTTACTCGATGTGTGTATTCTTGGCACTGCTTATCTCTTTAGTCTAGGGCTGTTAGATTGGCTTTGTGCCATAGCCCTTCTTTGACACTTGGTTCAACTTAATTTAGAATGTTATAGTGGCTTGTGTTTAGACAATAAGACATTTTTCAGCTCTTTTTCAGCTGTTTCTTGTCCTTTTCTTCCTTTATGGTTGCAGATTAGGAGCTAAGGGTGCAGTTGGTACTGTAAGCTATGGAAGCTGAAGTTGCCTATGTTGCTCCAGAAACTGATGAATCTTCTCTCCCTTTCTGCCCTGCCAGGAGGAGGCATGGGGGCACAGCCATATGCAGTTATCCAAGTCATGCAGGCCAAGACTTATTGTAATTGACTGAACATGCACCAGTCCCCCTTCTTCCCCACTAAAGGCAGGGATGGAGCCTCCGTTGTGTCCAAAACAATCTACTTTGTGCAGGCAAACAGTGGTTACAATTGCCTGGAGAGGTTGAGGGAACATGATCCCTCCTTTTGCCTTATCAGGAGCACGGGTGGAATCAGAGGTGTGTCCACTTATCTAGCCTTTGTGGGCTAAAAGAAACTGCTGTTGATGAGAGAGGCTGCAGAAACACTATCCCTCCTTCTCCCTACTGGGGCAGGGCTGGAGCTACAGATGTTTCCAATAATCTAGTATCTGAGAGTTAAAAGCACCTGCAGTTGCCCATAGAGGATGAGGGAGCACTATCCTTCCTCCTCCCTGTTTTGCCAGGGCTGGAAACACAAGGTGCCCAACAATCAAGTCTATATGGCCCCAAAGCAACTACAGTTACCTGGAGAGGCTGGTGCAGGTCCACCCAGCTTCCTCCCTGCCAGAGACAGAACTGGAACTTAGGTTATAGCAATCTGACCTGGGTGGAAAGAAGTCTACTGTACTATGATTTTTCAATCACCCCTGCTTCTCATCATGCTAGGAGCAGAGTTAAAATGGAGGTACTAACCTCTTTCTAACTTGAACAGCTTCAATTTTAGCTCTTCTTAGGATTAGACTTTAGCCAGTCAAATTTACTAATCAGTAGTTGAAGTTGGTGCTTGACTGTCTCTTCCTTCCCATTATTATGAAATGTGGCTTCCAATTCCAGTCAGGTAATAGCACCCAAAGCAACTTGTGTTGCCAACAGGGGATGGGCATTGGCCTCCATAGGTGTGGCATGCTCACTCAAGAATCTTCACTGCATATGGGCAGTCTCTTCCTTCTGTTCTTCCAAGTATGTTGCAGGATGGTCTTCTGGTGGCCTGGACTCTGAAACAGGTATTTTGATAGCTCCAGGTAGTTACTAACTGCACTGTAAGACAAGCTGACTCTTAGAGCTCCTTGTTCTGCCATGATCTTACCCGTCCCTCTCATGATGGTCCTTGCAACTTTAAGGACTCCTCCTTGTTCTTTGAATTTCATAATGCTATCAGTATGATGAGATGCATTTTTCTTCTTGTTTATCCTGTTCGGTGTTCTCTGAGATTCTTGAATATGCATATTCACATATTTTGCTTGTTTGGGATGTACACTGTCATTATTTCTTTAACTAGTCCTTCTGTACCTTTCTTTCTTCTCCAACTGGGACTCCCATAACACAAATATTTGTGTGCTTAACAGTGTCCCATAGCTGTCATTGGCTATTTTCACTTTTAATATTTCTTTTTTCTTTCTCCTCCTGACTGACTCATTTCAAGTACCTTGTCTTAAAGTTCACTGATTCTTTCTTCTGCCAGATCCAATCTACTCTTGTAGAACTCCTGGGTATTCTTCATTTCAGTTATTGTGGTATTCAAATCCAGTAGTTCTGTTTGGCTCCTTTATAACACTTCTACCTCTTTACTTAGACTCACATGTTATTTATTCTTTGTCTTCCTAAGATATTTTAGTTCTGATTCTGTACTTCATCTCCTTATACATTTTTAAGATCTCTTCTTTTTTAAAAAAATGCTTTGTTTGCTATGTCCATATTCTCATCTTTTTCTTTGGTGTTTTCTGTATTTTAATCCCCTTCTTCTGGATATGCCATCATTTCCTGGTTTGTTTGGTGGTGGTTATTGTTGTTGAGTAGTGTGTTTTCTTGCACACTCTACATTTAATATTTTAAAATATTAATTCTGGAATTTATTCTCTGAGTTGTCTGTTTCTTGGTTTTGTAACCACCTGGTGATAAGACAAAAATTTTCTTAAGCTTCAGCCCTCCTGTCCTGTCTTTCTTGCCCTCTGTCTTGTGCTGGGCTTTTCTTCATTGTTTTGGATTTCCATTCTTTTCAGAATTTTGGTTGTCCCCTCTGCTTCCTAGGGTAAATATCTCCCTCTCTTAGGTATTTGAAGCTGAAAGGCCTTTGTCCCAGACTTTTCAACTCTGTAGATTTATATACTCCTTTCATTGTTTTAGGCTGCTTTTGCCTGGAGAGCAAATTCTGGGAGAAGGGTCACTCAGGGGAGGACTTTCTCCACCAAATCAGGGCTAGGGAACCACAAAAGGGTTGCAGATTGTTTCCAAAGTATCAAGGGGACTAGGGACAGGAAGGGTGCCAAAAACCTCTCCAGTGGCTCCCCAATGCTGTGCTTTCCTGGTCTGACCAAAAAAAAAAAAAAAAAAATGTAGCCATCTGGTTAACTTCGCCTGCAACCCTGACAGAGGCTTATGAATTTAAATCTCCACTACCCTCACCCTCTTCTTGGGAGGGTTGAAACAATAGCTGCAGCTAAATTTGGCTAGGGTGGAGTTGAAACAATGGCTGCCACTGCTTTTGTCTGGAGTAGGTTAAAATAATAGCTGCCCTAAGAGCTGAGACTCGGGGATCTGAATTTGCTAATCAAAAAACAAGATCAGTGATTTGCTTGTGCACACCCTTGTTCTTGTGGTAGAAGATTTTTATGTCCTTTTCTATCAGCAGCTACTAACCAGAGACCGGACCCCACTGTGGCCTGCCTCAAGAGTGATGAATGGGTGCTGGTAGCTGCCAGTGAGAGCAATTTGCAGTTCTTTACTGTACTTTATCAGCCTCTTCCTTCCACTCTTTCCTGGATGCTGTGCAGTGTTCTTTTGGCCTCTAGAATTACAAAAAAAAAAAAACTGTTTTAGACAGTTCCTGTCTGTTTAAAGGTATATATTTCCCAGTCCATTAGTGACAGCATTTTGTTACTCATTAATACTCAGTGATTCCAAATTTCTCCCCGAATTCTTTCAAAATGTCACAATTTCCTGATTATCCAATAATAGACAACAATGGAAGGGTTAACATAAGCTTTTAGAATGCTTTTTTTTTTTTTTTTACCTTTTGTCATTCTAAACTGGAAAAATTCAACTTTGCTGCCAGTGGAGAAAATTAAATATTAAGAAAGTAGGGTCAGTAACCGATGCTATTCAATGCATTTACACATCATTGGGCTTTCATGTAATAAGATATTTTCTTTTTCAATACACTAGTGCAATGCTGTGGAAACAAGCTATCAGTACCAACAAGAAAAATATTTTTGTTAAATTAAAGTTATTCAGATACTTAAATTATATTGCCATCCAATTTTGTATAGAGTGAAAATTTAGGTGAAACTTTGCTAACAAAAGTTCACTAAGATCAACATACTCTTTCCTGTTTGATCAAGCTCTTTCCTAAGACATTCGGAGAAGAGAAACATTTTTAATTAAAAAAAAAAAAACAAGCCCATATCTTCAAAACCTTCAATTCAAGCTACTAAAATTGTATGATTTCATCAGAAATACCCCTAAGAAAAAGACTCAAGAAATCGTTATTCATCCAAAGATACAAATTGGCCTTAAAAATAATAACAGACTAAAAGTTTCAGCTGCAAATATGCAAAAGTTCGAGTGGAAATCATGATGAGCAATCTTATCTAGCAGACCATATGGCAATATATTAAATCTCTCTAGCACATCTCTCACATTCTGAATTCCATTCCTTTCTCCATACCTGGATTAACTGCTTCTCAAATCTAGTGAAACCATAGCCTTCTTTCAAGTTAATGTTAAAATTCCATTGCCTCATGGCAGCCTTCTCAGAACAAGGCAGTATAATAAATGCTGTTCCCTCCTTCAAGCACCGTTGAAAACTTTTTCTTTATTACTTGGGATATTTTATATTTTCTGCCTTATATACTTACATTTGCCTAAGCCGTACATCGCCAATTAGGGTTTATACTCCTGGAAGGCAGAGACTAACTGACCATCTCGCAATGCCCACTCTCACACCCTACACACATAAACTTTCATTATCAATCAGCAAGACATATAAATAATAATCACTTAATCTTTCTTGAAAGAATATGATATAATCATATTTTTAAAGATAAACTTTAAACTTTATATTTGATGACATACATGATCACTGGGTTGAGGAACAAAAGGGGATGAAGTTGTTTGAAGGGTATCTTTTGTTTTTAAATTTAAAAAAATATATCTTTCAGCAAAAATAACAGTATACAAACTCCCGGATTCATATTCCAATATTGATTGTACTGGTGTGTGTGTGTGTGTGCTCTGAGAACTGGGAGAGTATGGAAAATTTAGCAACTTAGAATAATTTCTTTCAGCTAGCTATAATGTAGATAGTGTCAGATTTGGAAAATTTTGAACAAATGGTAATGCATCTTCTATGGGAAGAAATGACAAAGCCTTGAGAGAAAAATGAAAGTACACTTAGTGGAGTGCCATAAATACCTCTTCATTTGAGGACAATAGGTACTAAATCTGAAAGAATTTACAGATTCACCAATAACTCCAGCAAAAGAACCAGAGGCAAGAGTTACACTGTTCAGAGAATCTAAACTAACTTGCAATTGTTCCTGTTTTATAATTTGCAGAGACAACTATAACGTGCAAAACAGGCACTGGTTTCTGTGGTCGACCCTGCCTCATGACCAGTAGCAGTACTCACATACCAAGGGAAGAATGGCATGTCAAATACAGTAGGGGGAAAATCTAAGAGAGAAGAAACTTTCTTTTGTATAACTTTGGACTTTAGCCACCTCACTCCTCAATCTGCCAGATGTATGAACCAAAAAAGTAAACTATAGAAAAATCTATTTATTTTGCTTCTTCATTGTCTGAGTCTGAAAGGTACAAACAGAACTTATCTCAAATACTAATACCAATAAATTTTAAAAAAATAAAGTAAAAGAAAGCCATAAGTCATATGAAAAATACTATATTTTAAAAGAAAAAAGCCACTTTGAAGCAGAATTTTAAGAAATATTAAAATAAGAAACAAATTTTTAGAAAATGTCTTAAGTTCTCAACACAGTTCAAGTGAAATAAATGTAAGACTAATGGCTTTCTGACTAGGAAATAGAAAAGAAACAGAATAAATTCTTAAATGAAAACCACAAAGCAAATGAGATAATTAGAACAGGCATTAAATAAAACCAAAATAAAAAATAAATGAAAAATAAATAATCTTCAAACATTATCTTAGAAGTTAGGGGGGAAAAATGGAATACAAGATAACCCAACCCAGAATTAGCAAAGCTGGCAGAAGTTAATCAATAGGAGGTAAATAATAATAATTTTATAAAAGATAATAAATCTAAAAATCTTTCTGTCTTCAATATTTGAATTTGAGGAAGGAAGGGTTCACAAGTTTTGAGAATAGGAAGGGACCTGGAAATTTTAATTAATTTAAAGAGACCAGAATGTGGGCATATTTTTATAAAAGTGTTGCATTTTTAAAAGATTTAAAATGAAATCAGTATAGGTTTCTAGTAAGAAAAATTAGTACCTACAAAGGGGAAAAACATCTAACTGACTTGAAGACTCTGGCAATAGAGTGCCAATAGACAATGAAGAATGTGACAAAAGATTTCTAGATATAACCAGCATCGTTGCTATTGTTGTTTTTAATGCATAGGCAAAAAAAAATTTTTCTCAGATAAGCAATGTCACATAAAATATAGATTTTTCTTAGAAAAAACACACAATTTCTTAGAAAAAATAAGTGTTGAATAACACATTCCAAATAATTGAGATTAATTAAAACCTAAAATTCTTGAATAGGACTTTGCATAACAAAGAAATCAGTATTATTCAGTGTATCAAATGAAAAAAATATATATGTATTCACTTCAATATAAAAATAATATTTTATTCAAATATCCAAAATAATTAGCATAGAAATTTCTTCATTTAAAATAATTATGTCTAAGATAATATCAAGCTACAATCTGTTTATATTAGCCAAAACTCAAAAGGGAATATAAGAACAAAAAACCAATTTTACTAATATTAAATACAAAATATGAAGAAGCCAAAACGATAACACTTAAAATGTAATACAGTATATAAAATCAAATTCTTGAAAGATATTTAAGATGTTAAAAATGTCCAAAATAAATTAAGTGAAAAAGCAACTTCTAAAATGGTACAAATACATACTCTCCAAATACATGTACACACACACATCCACACACACAATACTTACAAAATGTTAGCTGTCTTTCTCTTTGGGTGGTATGATTATTAGCATTTAATATTTTCTCTTTTAGACTTCTGCATATTTCAAATTTTCAAAATAAATACATCTTCCTTATTTAATCAGAAAAGTGTTTTAATTAAAAAATAAGTTTTAGAGTTATATAGATAAAATCAAATTACTTTGATACATATAAAGATTTTTTAGGCCCTTTAATGACTAGAAATGAGATTATTACTCTTGGTCTAATGGGTGTTAATTTTCTATAAATGCTCTGTAAGAGATTGTCACTCTGGACTCCAGTAGTTATTGGTCCGCTGGAACCTCATTAGTGAACAAATAAATGGGATATAGTTGTGATGTTCCATTGTTTGTTTGCTTCCTTTTGCTGTATAAGACCATTAACAGAGCCTAAGGGGCAAAGTAGTCCAAAGAATTGGAGAATGAAAGAATATCCATTCCCTTCTCCTAGGAAAGACACCAGACTTGCTCCCAAGAGAAAGATGGCTACAGGTAGTATTTTAAACTTGATTTGACTTGAGACTTTCTAAATTCAGCCTAAACAGCCTAAACTATCCATACGTCCAGCAGGAAATTACAACTTGGAATTGAAGAGACAGACTGCAGTTCTGCTAATCCTTCCTGGTCCTTGTGCAGCTTTGTCACCTGGAGGCTTAGGGATTTTAGGTACAGGACTGCTGTATTCAATGCGAAAGCCAGAGAGACAGGAGGAACCTGCAGAGAACCATGTCCATGGAGGAGAATAGCAGCATGGGATGGAGAGAGAGTTATAAACAAGTCCCGGTCATGTATACAGCTCAGGAGATTGTTTACTAGTACCTTTCTCAGACATGGTGTTTTTTTGGAAAAAGCCATTGGCTACCACTTCAAAGCTTTCTCTCAGTAACCCTAGAACTATGGTCAAATATTATCATGTTGTCTTTATTTTATCATAATGTCCATAAAATATAAAAACTGCATCTTAGGTACCTAATATACGTGCAAAATAAACGTGTTTAATTAGGTGGTGATATTTATTGTTTTTTAAATGTTCTAATTTCCATTAGAGTTTCATTCTTAGAAGAAGGACCTTTTCCCCCTTTGGACACAGTAAGAGCTTGGCCAAATTATTACTTTGGGTTAGGTTTATCACATTTATGCCAACTGACGGAGTAATGTGAAATTTTTGCATTGTTAATAAGCTCAGTAAAGAGGAGCACAAGCCCCAGCCCTATTATATAGTTATTGCAGATATGCTTCCTGTCTTCAGCAAGCTATTATAAGTATGCAGTTACACCGGGTAGCTCAGTCTGTGCATTAATATGTTATTTCATTTTGATTTATCTGTAAATGTAACTAGCTAATTGCAAATGTCCTATGCATGGAGGATACTCAACGTGTTAAATTTAAGTAATTTGATCCCTAAAAATGCAACATTTTCCTAACACTGTGTGTTAATCAGAGTTCCCCAGAGAAACAGGACAGTGTATATGTATATATAAATAACCTGAGATTTACTATATGAAATGGGCTCTTGCTACCATGGGTGCTCACAAGTCCAAATTCTGAGGACAGGCCTCAATGTGGAAAATCTATAGGCTAAAAAGGAGGCAGAAAGTATCCAGAGGATTTAAAATATTACAAGGGTGAAATATCTATGATCAAACCACCCACTGATTGCCTAAAAAAAGAGGTTATTTATTATTTTGACTCCTTATATTCTATAATAGAAAATACTTTTAGGGACAATTGACATGGCTACCTAACTTCAAGTAACACAACCATCCTTAAAAAATGATGCTATAGAAATATAAAGAAGTTCTGTGGAAGAAGAAATTTAGTTTTAAGTAATTATAGACATCTTTAAATGTTGATACTTTGGTTTACAACTTTGGATACCATTCATACTCATAGATAAACTCAGAGACAATAAGAAAATAAGAAAATTTATCATCTTTTAATTTCAATGATTCATTATACACTTTTCTCAACTGGCTATTTTAATAAACCATTTCAAAACTATTGTGAGGTTTCTCACTTGGAAAGAATAGATGTATTGTAGTTTATAAAAGGAAACTTTCTTCCTGCATGAACAATCACATCCCATTGTTTAAAACATTTATAATCATGGATGGTTATGTACTAAAATCTTGAAAAATACTGCTTTGCTTGTGTTATTTAAAGCTGCCAATTGCTCAAGCTTATTAAAATCAAGGCTAAATCATTCCAGTAAGCAAAGTCTTAAAGATTTAGTTGCATTATCATAGGCCTAAGAATAAATAAAAATGTAAAACTTGAACTTAGGAGACATTTAAATGATCGAACTAAAGTGTTAATACTGGATAAACCTAAACTTGGCAGTACAGGAATGGGCTTTAGTAGCAAGTCTCCTTCAAGAATCAATAAATGTTAGTGGATAATATTAAGAGATGTGCTTAATAGCCCAACTGTTAATAAATTTAACCTGGTTTTCCAAAATGAAGGTTTGGTCATCTTGTTTAGAAACAGCCTGGTGTATTAAATATAAATTAAATGTCTGTTTCCAAGAGTTCTCTTTTTTAACTGCATGATGCATTCAAATCAAACATGACTTTTCTAAATCAAAAGAAGTCATTTTTTTAAAATGGCATGATTTCAATATGAAAATATGAATACCCTAAAATCAGGATACAGCATCCAAGCTTAAGCAATATTCATGTAATAACAACCTTGATAGAAAGAATCTTTATTAATAATTAGATACTTTCATACTTCTAACAGAAAGGTTTATAGTATAGAGACAGACCAAAGATATCTCTTTAATTTTGTTTAAAAACAGAGAGAGAATATTGAACATAGTCTAAATGACTCAAATATAATGCATCCTCAAAGTGTTTTAAAGAAATATAGTTGTTTCTTATATTCATTTTGATTTGTTAAAATATTCTATATATGCTTTGATTTTCTAGAAACTGGCAGCTCTTAAAAGTCTGTAATTTTATTTTTTAAGTGTTTTTGCATATTGTTAATAATTTATGTCTTCCTTTCTCTTTCCTTCTTTATTAAATTATAATCTCCTTGAGGCCAGAATGCCTATTTTTTTTTCTTTTCTTTATTTTCTTTTAAATGTTACATTAAAAAAATATGAAGTCCCCATATACTCCCCACCCCACCCCACCCCACCCCTCCCACAGCAATAACCTCTTCCATCATCACAGCACATCCACTGCACCTGGCAAACACATTTTGGAGCTCCGCTGCATCACGTGGACAGTGGTCCACATTGTAGTCCACACTCTCCCCCAGTTCATCCAGTGGGCCATGGCAGGACACACAACATCCAGCATCTGTCCCTGCTGCACCACCCAGGACAACTCCAAATCCTGAAAATGCCCCCACACCATATCTCTTCTTCCATCTCCCTACCATCAGCAGCCACAGAGGCTTCTTTCTCCACATCACTATTACAATTTCTTACCTTAGTAATCACAATAGTACCCCTGCAGAACACCAGTAAGTCCACTCTAATCCATACTCTATTCCTCCATCCTGTGGACCCTGGGATGGTTATGTCCAGTCACCCTCTACATCAAGAAGGGCCTTAGATTCCATATGGATGATGGATGCAATTCCTCTGCTTACAGTTGTAGGCACTCTTGGCTCCCTGGTGTGGTGTTTGACCCTCTTCACCTCCCTGTCAGCTGGCCAGGGTAAGTCCAACAAACCAGAAAGTAGGAGCCACAAGTCTGCTGAGGCCCAAGGCCTGGCCGTCACATGGACAGTCCAGAAATTCAGGTCTCCTGAGTATACACCAACCCAAATGCCAACCACAGGTCCTGTAAACGTAACAGAAGAGGCATGTGTAGAAAGATCATATCTGAGTCCAACTCCATCACACTCAGGAACACAAACTCTAAAGTAGGACCAACTAACATGGCCCTGAACTCCAGAGCCATCTGCTATGACCATAGAACCTGTGGGTCTCTGCAGCCCTCAGGAGAACCAGCACCTGGGTTTCCATCTACCTTGGCTGTCTCTGGTACCCTGCTGAGGCATGCATAAACATGATGACCTCCCAACTCTTTTTTGAAGATTCAAAGCCATATAAACTCACTTGTCCTTTCCACAGAATGCCTATTCTTGACATAATATAGCACACACAAAAAGTCAGTCAATGAAACAAGGTCTATTCCAGGTGATTGCACTGAATTGTCACCTCTCCTTGATGCATTGATGTTGTTTCATTTTTGTTTACTTGGTACTAATGATCCTTGCTACTTAAGATCAAGACTAATCCCTATTATCAGTCAACATGCTGTGGTGCCATGTCTATTTAGTTTATTGGTCTTCAATTGTGTACTTTGCTCTAAATCTGTTAACCCTTCCCAATGTTTTCAGATCTCCTATAATCTGTGTGGTGAGATTTCCTCTCTCAGTCCCAGAGCCTCATCATATCTAGGCCTAGTTAGTCCATTGCTCAGCTTTCAGGAGAGAGGAGGTCAGAGAGAGTTCTCTGTAATGGATATTCATGCTATTTTTATCTTATTAAACTTTGCTATTAAGGAAACATTTTTAAACAGTAGCAAAATTAATGGTAAGACACACACACAAATACAGCAACTATTCTAGAAATTGGCTAAACACTTTAATCTAAATATCTCACCAGAGGTTGCATAAGACATATTGGTTATCTCTTATATTTAAACCTATTAACCCAAGTATATTGTAGTCTACTTTGCAGAAATGGAGAAAGTAAGTAAAGCAGGTTAATCATGAAGATTATTCCCACTGAATTAGAAATAAACACTAAAGACCTTTATAAGAAATAAATACTTTCAATGCTGTTATGTAACCTAATTATTATTTAGTTAATAATCCAACCCAAATTATCCAACCCTTATTGTCAAGTACTGTTCTAGAAATGAGCAAAACAAACAAATCCCATGCTTTCATGATATTACATTCTAGTGAGGGGAAATAAACTAAACAAAATTTAAACAAATTTTTTTTAAAATTGATGTTAATTTAATAAGTACATAGAGGAAAAGAGGATAAGAATTGTTATTGTGGGGAAAAACTTCACTTACATAAGAGCTGAGCAATGATCCAAATTATAAGAGAGAGCAAGGCATGAAGACATATAGAGATATTTCTTTACTAGCAAATGGATCAACAAGTACAAGGGCCCCATGGTACAGGCATGCCTGTTGTGTTCAAGGATCAGGAAGATGGCCACTGTGGTTACAGGAGAGCTGATTGGTAGTGTAGTAGGACATGATGTCAGAGAATTATGGGTGCCAGATTGTGTTGATTTCTGTTTGCCACTTTAGGAACATACATTTGCTCTTTGTGAGCCACTAAGCAGAATAGTAATATGGTCTGATTTACATTTTTAAAACACTGCTTTGGCTTCTTTGCTTAGAAGAGTCTGAAGAGTATCAGACAAGAACTGGAAAGAAAGATCAGTTTATAGATAGTTGTTTTAATCCTGGTTTAAAAATTATATTAGCTTAGGCCATGGTATTGGTAGTAGTAGCAATGTAAAATAGTAAGGTTTTGCATATATTTGGACTGTAGAGAAGGAAAAAATTTGCTAACATATTGGATGTGTGGTATGACCAAAAAAAGAAATAAAATATGTTTCCAATATTTTGGGAACAAGTAGCTAAAAAGATAGGAAGACTATGGGAGGAGCAGTTTGGGGGAAGAAGACCAGGAGCTCAGTATTTGGAATGTTAGGTTTGAGTTGACTTTTAGACATCTGAGTAGAGACAGCAAGTAGGAAATTAATACAGATGCATAGAATTTAAGGGAGGGACATTTTTAGATGACCTATGTGGTAAAGGTCAGCATATTGAGTATATTAAAAGTCATGAGATGGAAAGAAATCACCACAGAAATAATGGTAGATTAATATAAAGAAGTCCTTTCACTGAGCCCTATTAAGAGACTGGAATGTTAAGAAGTAATCAGTAAAGGAGACTAGAAACAGTGACCTTTGAGTTAGGAGGTCTCTCAGAACCAAATGGAAAAAAAAAAAAAGTGTTTTGAGCAAGATTGAATTATCAACTGGGCCAAATGATGATAAGTAGAGTAAGATAAGTGTTACCAATAACCACTGAAAATCAGTATTAAGTATCTCATCCAGCAAAGTTGGTTTCTGTAGAGTGGTGGGGAGAAAGTCCTAGATATTATTAGAACTGTATCAAATAAGAATGATAGGGGAGAAAGTGGAAGCAGTAAGTACAAATGTTTCTTTATTTGAGATTTATCACAAAGAAGAATGAGAGAAATGGGAAGAGTGGGGAAAGAAGATGAGAAGGAAGTACAGTCAAAAGAAGCTTGTACTGCGGACTTCCCATGTGGTAGGCCAACACCCTATCCATTGGGCAACCCATGTGGAGCTGGCCCATGCTCAGTGCTGATGCACTCAAGGAGTGCCATGCTACACAGAGGTGTCCCCCGAGTAGGGAAGTCCCACATGCAAGGAATGTGCCAAGTAAGGAAAGCCTCACAGCGTGAAAGAAAGTGCAGCCTGCCCAAGAATGGCACCGTATACACGGAGAGCTGACACAACAAGATGATGCCACAAAGAGAGACACAGATTCCTGCTACCACTGATAAGGATAGAAGCTGTCACAGAAGAACACATAGTGAATGGACACAGAGAGCAGACAACTGGGGTTTGGGGGAGAAATAAGTAAAAAATAAATCTTAAAAAAAAAAAAAAGCTTATACTTTTAAGTAAATATAAAGTCTAACATCATGCTTCAGTAATCTTTATTTGAACCTTGGTTATATAAGCAATTATTTAGAATTACAAAAATAACTACAAGAATCATTAAAAATAAAATTCAGGCTGATTACTTCTTGGAAGCGGGAAAATGGGGAGGAAATAGGGAGTGTGTTGGAGGGAGTAGAGGTAATGGCAATCCTTATTTCAACCAACAGGAATGAGCACACTTCTGTTATCAGTATTGTTTTGATGCTTACTCAACCAGAGAGAACTGATGATACAGCAGGGACTAGAACCCAAATTACTTGACCAACTTCACTTTAGGAAACTCCAGGGGAAGAGGAAAGGAATTAAGAACAAAGATAGAACATTGAGAGTCCAAACTACAGATATTAAGAGATTTTTGTTGTTACCTGGCAATCAATAAACAAATATGCACAAAACGACTATCACTAGCCAAAACTAAATTAATATTATCATTTGAGTTATCAAGAAAACTCCTTCACTGAATGAAGTTTATTTATAGCTTGTGCTATTATTTTTTTCTATTCAAAAGAATACACCATGAGGATTCAAATGATGGTCTGCAGGTAAAATTGCTAGTTAACGAGGTGTGCTGAATAGTTTCTTCAGTCACAGTTATAAACTGGTTCAAACATGCTGGCTGTTTCAAATGAAGCAAGCAATGGTGAAATCTTTTGAACAAGATTTGGGGGACTCTGTTATTGCACTAAATGGCATTATGCACAGTTTCTTGATGAGACAATTTCAACATTTCCTAATTTCTACCACAATTTAACAGTTACAGCAGACCTAGTTTCCTTGGAATTTGTTGTGAGGTTAGTAATGAATTAATTCTATCTGCATTAGATAGAAGATTAAAGAACTCACTTCGCTTAAAATAGCTGCAAATCCTATTATGTCTGATTATCAACATTTTTTGTCTGCCCAAGAAGTGCACCATTTCCCCTCTTCAGGGAATTTTAATTAATGTCAAAGAACAAAATTAATTATCATTTAACTTATCAGACTCCACAAAATTCAAAATATTTATGCCCTTAAAAGATTGTTTTCTTAAACATTAGTCTCTCTGGTGAGTATTTGATATTTGATATAACACTCCTGAGTAACATGAAATTTCTACAACTTTATTGATATTTTAATTTATTCCCACACCATTTACACTAGAGTAGTAGTAACTTTAATGCTTCACTAGAAAATGTGCCATAATGTTAACAATTCTTAATGAAACAGTGTCTCAATAATTTACTACATTATTTAAGATCTTTAAAAAATTATTTGACTGTAAAAACTGAAAAACATTTAGTGACCATTAAAATCCCTTCCTTTGATAACTTTTTAAAAATCACAAAAATGTAACAAGAGGTTTATATATAGGAAATTGTTGCAAATTCACCATCCTAAAAATATTCCATAAAGTAGTCTTATATGTGTACTTTGATCTGTACAGTTATCCTACTTATTATTTTTAAAAGTAGATCATATGGAGGGAGTGGTATATGGGAATTCTCTTTTTTTTTTTTTTTTTTTCTTTGAAGTACTGGAGCTGGGACTTCTTATGTGGAAAGCCTACAAGCCTGCACTCAACCACTGAACCACATTGGCTTCCATGAGTTTTTTTTTTGTTTGTTTAGTCATTTGTTGTTTTATTTTTCTTTAGGAGGTACCTGGACTGAACCTGGGACCTTCCATGTGGGAAGCAGGTACTCAACCACTTAAGCTACATCTGCTCCTTCCCCTATATTTTTGATGTAACATTTAAGTAAGTAATCTAAAGTGTCTTTAAAAATTAAAAAATAAATAAATAAAATAAAAAGACTTGGAAAAGCCACCTTTGCTATAGTTTCAGAATCATTAAATAAAACTGAAACACTCTGCACATTTATTATATATCCATTTCAGGTAAAAAGAGTTTTAAAAATCATTTAATATCTTCTCAATAAATAATTAAAGACATTGTGATGAATAAAAGTTGGCTTAGCTTATTAAAAAAAAAATAGATCCTTGGGATAGTTCTTACCTGATTCCATTACTGTGAATTTAACATGTGGTTCTCAAACATGTCTGACAATCCCTAACAGTTGAGGAGATTAAACCTAGGAATTAGTTTCACTTGCAATTACACATTAATAAAGTTCATTTTGAAATTAAGCATATAAATACATACTATGATATTAAGTTTATTGTTATTGATTTACACTGTCTTATTATTTATATTTGGGCCACACTTTTATATTCTCACATTTCATAGTGAGGAGTCACATCAACAACCCCATGCGACATAATAATAAATCTATACTCAATATATGTTTTCATTAGGTCTTGTTTAGAGTTTAAAGTTTCTATTTTAAATTGCTCCATTTGCCTGATAAAAACATAATTTTATACAATAATAATTTAAAAGATAAATAAGACAAAAATCCAGTACAACAAAATATTATATATTTCAATATTTTTGCACTATCTTTTGGATAATCTTATGATTTATTATTTAGCTCTGTCAATATTCATGGTTCATTTTATGAGTGAAAGGGAATACTAATAATAATTAAACCCAGACAATAAGCCTAAACTGGTACTGTCTAAATCAAACCAGACATACGATCATCCTAGACATCAAGGAACTCATTGTGGCAGGAATTAGAACCTAGCATAGTTAACTGTTGGGAAAAAGAATAAGTTTTTTCTTCATTAAGAGGTAGACATACTTTTTTTTTTAGGGTTTCCATGGTTTTGATGTGATTAAATTAACAAAAAAGCAAAATTCAAATAGCAAACAATAGTTTTAAGATGGCAACCCTATTTAAAAATAAGCAAAACAAAACAAACAAACAAACAAAAAACCCACTGGCCTTTAGGATTTAGATGGATGGAGGTACCAGAAAACAACCTTCATTAGCTGGAGAGGAGGCTACTGGTTCACTTTAACATAGTAGGTAGTATGTACTTTGAAACCTTAATTCTAACTAGTTCAATGATTATAGAAGGAAAAGAAGCCTTTAAAAATTAACTGCTCTTCACCCTCTTTCACTTTTTTCTATTTATTTTTATTCAATTCCCTTTTCATCTAATTTTCAAAATAATCCTTATCATGCCACTTCTCACTTGCAGCCTTCCCTGATTATCCATCTCTATTAGAGAAATTATTTTCTCTCTGACAAGATAATATAATTGTATACACATACATTCACGTATGTTATCGGACCTTCTTGAAGTGATATACTCTATACTTTCCTTTGTCTAATCTACTGGACTTTCTAAAATAATGTTTCACAAATACTGAGATAATAGCAAAATAGTGGTTGTGGTCAAGACTTGTCCATCAAAGGAATAGCTCTTCCCTAGATCCACAGGACCTTGCAAATCTCCACACAATTGTCTTCTAAAATTTTAAGGTCATCCAAGGCCTGAAAACAATACAAAGGGATTGTTGAGGTTGGGAAAATGTTTACCAGAATATCTCAACAATACTCCATCCACTGAAGATATCTAAAATAATCCAGCACATGTTTGAGTTCCTACTAGTTGTATGGTAGTAGACCAGGGACATATGTACCTTAGAAAAGCTTTTGCCTAACAAGCTTTACTACATCCTGAATTTCATCACTAGAAGCATAAAACTTCAGAATGTGAATGAACCATAAAATTTATATTTTCTATAAGACCACCCTATCTAAATTTCTTAGGATGTACTAATTTAATGGACAATATAGTAGAGAGATGAGTGCTCTGATTTGCATTAGTATTTCCAGTAATGGGAACTCATTACCAGTCCAGGAAGCCTTTTCAATTTATTGACAGCTAATGTGTTCTTGGGGTTATTTTGGACTGATACTTCAGTGATAGATGTATCTATATATTTGTGTATAATATTCCTTAATAGTTTTAATATTTCATGCTATCCCCATGTGCTTCCTCCAATTCAGATAGTTTGACCTGTATTATTGGGATTGGCAGAATACAAATAACAAATGAGTCTTGACAGAAGATTCAAAACTTAGCTTTTAGGGAGGGATTATAAAAATTGCACATCATAGTTTTGAGGAATGACTGATAAGTCTGAGTGATATTTCTTGTAGAGTGAGTTGCTACAATGGTGTATCATGGGAACACAAATTTAAGACACAACAGAAACTTTCGGCAACTGATCCCTATATTGGTCAGGGTTATCTAGGGAAACAGAATCAACAAGAGATATCTGCCTATAGTATGCGATTTTATAAGAGCCTCTCATGGAGCCAGAGGATGCACAAGAAAAGGTTTAGCAAGCAAGCTGCAACCAGGGCTCTAATGAAAGTCCATTGAAGATTCTTGATGAGTTCTGGGAGATGCTGGCTGTCCAAAGACGAGCTGGGAAATTCTCACTCCATGCTGCTATCACTTCCCCTTTTAAGGCATTCAACTGATTAGGTTAAGGGTCACTCTTGCTGATTGCGGTCTCCCTGATTGATGTAATTATAATCAGCTATCTATGATTTACCACTGCAGTAAAGTCAATGGCGACTTAAGTCCATAAATGCCCTTGTATTACAGATAGCTCAGTGCTTGCTTGACCAAACAACTGGGCACAAATATCTGGCCAAGTTGACACATTAGTCTAACCATCACAGTCCACCCCTTGTCAACTTGGCAAAAATACACATTACCTTAAAACATACTTAGTCCCTAAGTAAAAACAGTAACAGACATGCACATACATATTTTTCCACCTAACAATGTTCAATTCTCCTGCATACAAGGAGAAATGCGTTAATTCCAAACAGAATAAGGTGCAAGTTCTTGGGTAATATTCACTCTCAAACTTGACATCCTCAAATATTATGACATGAAATGGATACAACTTGTTATATGATAAGGGAAAATTGGGGGGAAGAAGATAAAGAAATTCATTTTATTTATATATACAATTACCAATATAATGAAACAAGGAAGAAAGATTCATGACCATTATACACCTCATTTCTGTAACTGGTCAAGAGGTCAAAGTTCATACTGATCACTACCTTCTTCCAGTACCCAGTCCAAGTTTCCATTACCCTCAGCAACCACTTCAACTGGCTGTGGTTCTTTGCCAGGTGGGGTGACACAAACTTTCATTCCTGAAGATTCTGGGCCATTATTAGTCCTGCTTGAAATGGGTTGTTGCAATTTTCCATTGACTTTAATCATAGGACATGGCCGCACTGGAAGATGCCCTAGAGAATCTCCCATATTCCAAGCTAACTCTTCTTTACCCCCATTATATAGATGCAGTCCTACTTCCCCTTGATAGTCAAGATCCATCACCCCAGCCAGTACAGTAATCCCCTTCTTTCACTGTTGATTAAGAGGTAAGAGGAGCCCAAAGATGTCAGGTCTCAGTTTTAACTTCCAGTTCAATGCAATCATTGTTGTGTTCCCTCGTGTTTGCACTCCTCCTTTTGAGACTAGACCAGCAGAGTTTGAGGTTTCAGAGATAGAAAGCAAAAATGTTCCTAGTGGGTCACTACGGGTAATAGTGAGTGGTGCCATTCCCATTTCAACCCCTTGATTCCTGGATCCATGGATCCTGGTTATGGGAGAAACAGCACCATAGAATGGATGCTGATTAAGAGTATATAATGCCTCCCAGAGAAAATTGCCTGAGTGCTGCAAGGTATTGCCACATACTTGGCACCATAATTGAGTCTTCAAAGCCAATCCACCATTCTTTTTTTTTTTTTTTTTTTAAGATTTATTTTTATTTATTTAATTCCCCTCCCCTCCCCCGGTTGTCTGTTTTCTGTGTCTTTTTGCTGCGTCTTGTTTCTTTGTCCGCTTCTGTTGTCGTCAGTGGCACGGGAAGTGTGGGCGGCGCCATTCCTGGGCAGGCTGCTCCTTCCTTCTCGCTGGGCGGCTCTCCTTATGGGTGCACTCCTTGCGCGTGGGGCTCCCCTACGCGGGGGACACCCCTGTGTGGCACGGCACTCCTTGCGCGCATCAGCACTGCGCATGGGCCAGCTCCACACGGGTCAAGGAGGCCCGGGGCTTGAACTGCGGGCCTCCCATGTGGTAGACGGACGCCCTAACCACTGGGCCAAAGTCCGTTTCCCCCAATCTACCATTCTATCAAACCAACTGCTTCAGGATGATGGGGAACATGACAAGACCAGTGAATTCCATGGGCATGTGCCCATTCCTGCACATCATTTGCTATGAAATGGGTTGTTTGATTTGAAGCAATGCTGTGTGGAATGCCATGGCAATAGATAAGACATTCAGTAAGTTGACAGATGGTTATTTTGGAAGAAGCATTGCATGCAGGAAATGCAACCCATATCCAGAGAGTGTGCCTATTCCAGTAAAAATAAATTGCCTTCCCTTTCATGGTGAAAGTGGTCCAATATAGCCAACATGCCATCAGGTAGCAGGCTGGTTACCTCGAGGAATGGTGCCATATTGGGGGCTGAGTGTAGGTCTCTGCTGCTGGCAGATTGGGCACTCAGCAGTGGCTTTAGGCAAGTCAGCCTTGTTAAGGAAAAGTCTGTGTTGCTGAGCCCATGAATAACCTCCATCCCTACCTCCATGGCCACTTTGTGCATGAGCCCATTGGGCAATGACAGGAATGGCCGGGGAAAGAGGCTGAGCATTAGCCACAGAGTGGGTCATCTTATCTACATGATTATTAAAATCTTCCTCTGCTAAAGCCTCCTTCTGGTGAGCATTCATGTGGGATATAAGTATTTTCATGTTTTTTGCCCACTCAGACAGGTCTATCCACACACCTCTTCCCAAAACCTCTTTGTCAACAATTTTCCAATCATGTTCCTTCCAATTTCCTGACCATCCAGCTAAACCATTGGCAACAGCCTATGAATCACTGTACAAATACACCTCTGGCCATTTCTTCTTCCAAGCAAAATGAACAACCAGGTGCACTGCTTAAAGTTCTGCCCAATGGGAGAATTTGCCCTCACCACAGTACTTCATGGATGTCCCAGAAAGGGGTTGCAGCACTGCCGCTGTTCACTTTTGGGTGGTACCTGCATATCGTGCAAAACCATCTGTAAACCAGGCCTGAGTTTTCTCTTCCTCAGTCAATTTATTATTATAAGGGACTCACCAAGAGGCCAAAGTTGTGGGCTGGGAAAGAGAAGGTAACACGGCAGGGGTGATGACAATGGGCATTTGGGCTACTTCCTCATGCAACTTATTTATGCCTTCAGGACCTGCTTGAGCCCTATCTCGAATATACCACTTCCACTTTATTATGGAGTGCTGCTGTGCATGCCCAACTCTATGGATTGCTGGGTCAGACAATACCCAGCTCATGATAGGCAACTCAGGTCTCATGGTAACTTGATGGCCCATGCTTAAGCTTTCTGTCTCCACTAAGGCCCAGTAGCAGGCCTAAAGCTGTTTCTCAAAAGGGGAGTAGTTATCCACAGAGGATGGCAGAGCTTTGCTCCAGAATCCTAAAGGTCCGCTTGTGATTCTCCTATAGGGGCCTGCCAAAGACTCCAGACAGCATTTCTACTTGCCACTGAAACTGCCAGCATTATTGGATCTGCTGGCTCACATGGCCCAAGTGGTAGTGCAGCTTGCACAGCAGCCTGGACCTGACATAGAGCTTCTTCCTGTTCTGGTCCCCAATCAAAACTAGCAGATTTTCTGGTCACCCAGTAAATGGACTGGACTAGCACATCCAAATGAGGAATGTGTTTTCTCTAAAATCCAAAGAGACCAACAGCATCATACCTCTTTTTTGGTCATAGGAGGGACCAAATGAAATAGCTTATCCTTCAATAGCAGGGACATCTTGGCATGCCCCATACCACTGGACAACTAGAAATTTCACTAAGAGGAAGGACCTTAAATTTTAGTTGGATTTATCTTCCATCCTTTCATGCAAATTCCTTATGAATAAGTCTAGCATCTTTGCTACTTCTTGCTCACTAAGTCCTATCAATATGATATCATCAATATAATGGACCAGTGCAATGTCTTATGGGAGGGAGAGATGATCAAGATCCCTGAGGACAATATACTGACACAGGAGAGTGAAGGTATACTGACGGCCTTCCCAGCTGAAAGCAAACTGTTTCTGGTGGTCCTTACTAATAGCAATTGGGAAAAAAGCATTTGACAAATCAAAAGCTGCATACCAGGTACCAGGGGATGTGTCGATTTGCTCAAGCAGTGATAACACATCCGGGACAGCAGCTGCAATTAGAGTCACAACCTGGTTAAGTTTATGATAACTATTGTTATCTCCCAAGATCCATCTCTTTTCTGTACAGGCCAGACAGGAGAGTCGAATGGGGATGTGGTAGGAATCATCACCCCTGCATCCTTCAAATCTCCAATGGTGGCACTAATTTCTGCAATCCCTCCAGGAATCTGGTGTTGCTTTTGGTTTACTATTTTGCTCAGTAGGGGCAGTTCTAGTGGCTTCCACTGGCCTCTCCAACCATAATAGCCTTCATTCCACAAGTTAGTGATCCAATGTGGGTATTCTGCCCATTACTGAGTATGTTTATTCCAATTATGCATTCTGGAACTGAGGGAATAACCACAGAATGGGTCCAGGGACCCACTGGACCAACTGTGAGATGAACTTGAGCTAAAACTCTATTAATCATCTGACCTCCACAAGGTCCTAATCAGACTGGTGGACCAAAGTGACATTTTGGGTTTCCTGGAATTAATGTCACTTCTGAGCCAGTGTATAATAATCCTTGAAATGTCTGATCATTTCCTTTTCCCCAGTGCACAGTTACTCTGGTAAAAGGCTGTAGATCTCCTTGGGGAAAGGTGGGAGGAAGATTAAGAGAATAAATGTGGAACTGCTTAACAGGATCCTTCCCCAAGGAGACCTGGTCTCCTCCTCATTCAAGGAGCTCTGGGTCTCCCAAGTCTGGGAATTGATTAAGGGGCCGTGATTCTCCGAGTCTGCAATTTGAGTTAGGGTTTGTTCACTCAACATAGAATTCTTCTGTTTATACACATGCAGAAGAAATTTAGAAGACTGCCCATCTATTTCACTGTTAAGTACCCCATGATGTATTAGCCAGTGCCATAACTCTATGCAACTCAGACTTTTTTGAGTGCTTTTTTGAATCTGACTTTCATTTGCAGTAGCCGTGCCCACCTTGACTTTGGCGATTATTTGCCCAAAATTGACTTTTCCAAGGTTAACATCCCATCTACCCCATAATGTTTAAGGATTCTAATTCCATCATAGCCCTCCCTACAGTAATATTTGGACTACAGAGAACAGCAACCACGGAGCTCTTCAGACAAGATGGAGTTTACAAATTTATTCCTCACAGTCGTGGTTAAAGGTGTGTCCTCTGGACATTCCTGGGGTGGGTGGGCAGCGCTCAGATAGCAAATCCCTTCTAGCATTCCAATCTCCCTAGGCCTTTGAATTCCCTCTTCTACTGTATACCAGGGCAAGTCCAGCATTTCAACTTCAGACATGCTAGGCCATCTTTTGGTCCATTTTTCAGTCAGCCACCCAAACAAACCGTTAAGAGTCCTTTCTAATCCTTTGAGCTACAGTGTTGAATCCAGAATTTCTGCTTAGTGAGCCCATATCAATATATTCAGCCTGATCCAACTTTATATTCCTTCCACTATTATCCCATATCCTTAGTATCCATTCCAACACATATTTCCCTGATTTCTGTCTATATAAGTTGGAAAACATATGCAGTTCTTTCAGAGCATATGTTTCTTCCTCATGGGTCACACTTTGCAATTTACCTTTGGAGGTTTGTTATGATTTTTGTCTAGTAACAGTTCTCAACGACAAGAGAGGTAGTGGGGGTGGGTAAGGAGAAGAATTAGAAATGCCTTGCAAGCTTCTGACTTCTTCAAGCAGGGGTTGGAAGGCAGTTTCCTCAGGGCAGACTGGAGGCTCAGCAATGTATGCTGGAGTTTGGCTGGTATGTGCCTCAGTGCTGGGAGGAGATCCAGACTACCTGTGGCAGGCTGGAGGCTAGAAGATACAAGGTTGACCGTGCAGACCATCACAGGCTTATCTGGTAAAGTCTCAGCAGAATTCAGGGTTCCAGTGTCTCCACCAATATTATCATCATCCCATATGTCTCCATCCCAATTCTCTGGATTCTACTCTTTTCCAATCAATGCCTTCACTTTAACTGCAGAAACCCTGAGGGGTTGAGATTTTAGTTTTCTTTGTAACTCCATTACTCATACAATAAGAGTCTGAGTTTGGGTCTCAGATATTTCAAGCCTGTGGCTACAGGAAACAAGATTTTCTTTCAGAGCACACATAGAAACTTTTTCATCATTCATGTGGCATTTAAGTTTCAAATTTGAAGTCTTTAACTCATCTTTTTCTTTTGTAACCATATCCAGAGTATCTAGGAGGAGCCAGCCAACATCATTATACCGTTTGACTCCACAAAACTCTGTTAAGTTGTTGAAAACTCTCACCCAGATCCTTGCTTCTTATAAGCATGGAAGTAGGGGAATCCTATGCTATTTTGCGAATCTCGATTGCCAACTCACACCATGGACTGTTAGCAGTAACTTCATTATTGGAAAGGTAGTCATCAGTACATTTGAGTTCAATTAGAGTAGAGAGCCAATTACAAAACTCCCAGAACCACTTCAGACACACTATGTTTAAGACTCTGTTCTTCAAGAACCACTCCCTTTACCAAGCTGTATTAGTCAGGGTTCTCTAGGGAAACAGAATCAACAAGAGGTATCTGTCGCTAATGTGGATTTTATAAGAATCTCTCATGCAGCCATGGGTTACACAAGTCCCGGTTCCACAGGCAGGCTGCAACCAGAGGCTCCAAAGAAATCCAATGAAAGTTCTTGATGAGTTCTGGGAGATAGTGGCTGTCCAACAATGAGCTGGGAAATTCTCACTCAGTGCTAGAATCACTTCCCCTTTTAAAAAGCATTCAACTGATTGAATAAAGTGTTGCTCATTGCTGATGGCAATCTCCCTGACTGATATAATTGTGATCAGCTATCTATGATTTACCTCTCTAGTAAAGTCAATGGTGACTAAAGTCTACAAATGCCCTTGTATAATAGTTAGCCTAGTGCTTGTTTGACCAAACACTTGGGCACAATTACCTGGCCAAGTTGACACAATAGCATAACCATCACAATCCCTTTATTACTTGCACAGAATGTGGAATTGATAAAGGGCAAATAATTACATTGAGCATAAAGAGTCCAAAATACCAGGTGAAGAAGTCACATCACCACAGTCTCCTTGGAAAAATAAAAACTGCTGCTGATCAGGATTGATAGACAGCAACTAGGCATGCCCACTTTGTGTCAGAAAAAAGATACAAATCTATATATTTTGAATGTGGTTTTTATCTACCTCTGGGGGAGGGTCCCTGGCCACTGAGAGTTCATGTTCTGATAAGCTTCTAGGGCTGTTTGTTCCCAGTTTTCAGCTGTCAGACTGGCCAGAACTTTTCATTAGACTTAACATCTCCTCCAGGTTGTGGAATGGCACACAATAGAAAAGGAGATGGAGGAAGCAGAGGGCAAGATGATGACCCCTTTGCATGTATTCCCTACTCCCCAAGAGAAGAAGGAGGGGAAGGGACATTTGTTTGGTGGCCACTTGCCAGGTGTCTGTGATTTCCCTAACATTTCTGCTTCCTGGAAACAAAAAATTATTCCTTGTCTTGAGGAGGGAGTGAATCAGAGAGGAAGTCAAGAGAATTTAGTGCTGGTGTGAGTCCCTGAGAAGTACAATCATACCCAAGTACAATTATTTATTTTATTTTATTGGGGAGGGTGACAATTGAAACTCCAAATAATCTTGAGTGAGGCAAATACAGATAAAATACGTGACTCTCCATCCTTCAGTTCCTTCCCCTATAAAGTTGAGATTTGGCAAGACCTAGAGATATGAATATGTAGCAAGACTTAGAAACAGAGAAAGGTCTGGCTGAGTAGACCAAGTTAGCCTTTGGGCACAGAGTTTTCATAGCTGCAGAGTGGAATATGACAGTGGAGTTTCCTAGAGTGACATGGGAATGGAAGACCTGAAGAAGCAAGGCTTGAATGACTAATGAATAAAGACCAGGTGAGAATAAGGACATCTCAGCAGGTCCCAATGAAAGTGAATGACAACACTTAAGGTCACACACATCACTCTTCTTTCATCAAAACTACAGAAGACCCAAGAGCATATCTGAAACCAAAGAGAACTTTGTGATAGTAAATTGATACATGCATAATGGTACCTCAAAATGATAACTGTGTTGAATTTTAAAAGATTAAGTAATTAATATTGCTAATACCTCTGAGATTTTGTTGGAAATTTATATTTTTCTAGGTGACTATTGAGAAACATATGAGTGTCACTTTGAAAATATAATGTTTCAAAATTCAGCAGACAATGTTTTAACTAACTTCTAGCATAAAAAGTTTTATAATTTAGTGATAAGTGGAAACGGACTTTGGCCCAGTGGTTAGGGCGTCCGTCTACCATATGGGAGGTCCGCGGTTCAAACCCCGGGCCTCCTTGACCCGTGTGGAGCTGGCCATGCGCCATGCTGATGCGCGCAAGGAGTGCCGTGCCACGCAAGGGTGTCCCCCGCGTGGGGGAGTCCCACGCGCAAGGAGTTCCCCCCGTGAGGAAAGCCGCCCACCGTGAAAAGAAAGTGCAGCCTGCCCAGGAATGACGCCGCCCACACTTCCCGTGCCGCTGACGACAACAGAAGCGGACAAAGAAACAAGACGCAGCAAATAGACACCAAGAACAGACAACCAGGGGAGGGGGGGGAATTAAATAAATAAATCTTTAAAAAAAAAAAAATTAGTGATAAGTGTGATATACACCTGGAAATGGAATGTAACTGCAAGAAAAAGATTTAAGTCTAAGTTCTTTGTAAGAAGAGAAATGAAGATGAACAAAGGAGGAAAGACCTAGAAGACGACTATACTGATCAAATACATATAACAAAAAATCAGTTAGAAATGAAGTGAGATAAGTTTAAAATAGTACAGAAATTTAAACTAGAGTTGTATAAAAGAATAATGAAATGAAAGCTGGTAAGAAAATGAATATCAATGCCAGTTAATTTCCCCAATAAAAGTGATGAAAGCCAATGGTTAGAAGAACAAACAAAAAATCATGACTCTGAATATGTTAACATTAGAGTATAGCAAATTATTATTTTAAACTTTCATTATAA